>NW_012130088.1:931151-944675 GCF_000143395.1 Atta cephalotes
GAGAGAGAGAGAAAAGAGAGAGAAAAGCATACATTTATTAAAGTGCCCTGGGATGATATACTTTCAGATGCACAAAGGTATAACAATTGGCTCTTTATTTTATGAAATTTGTTAAAATCTACAGTTACAGAATAAAATATTTGAATTACAAAAGATAAATATTGAATATTTGAAACACAAAAGATAAATATTAATACAATAAAAATTTGTTGGCTAATTATATAAAAAAAAAGAAGAAAATAATAATATATGTAACACATACATGTAAAATATATAAAATATATAAAATAGAAAAAAATGTATATAATGTATGTATAAATGTATAAGTGCATAAAGAGGAACTAAGCACACAAAAGAAAATTAGACTCCCAAAAAAAAGAAAATTATTCGTGCTTCTTTAACAAGCACAAAAACAAGCAGATCATTCATGGCGAAAGGTCTGCAGTAATAGATCAATCCATATAACTTGTCTTTGAATTTCAGACAATAAATTATTTCGTAATTTCAATGCGTAGTATTTAAAGTAATGTCTATAAAGCTCCGTTCTACATTGTGGCAAAAAAAAAGAAGATTATCATCTACTTTAGTTTGTATATGATATATATATATATTTGTATATATATTTGTATATATATTTGTATATGATTGTATAGATTTGAAAGTAAGACCCATAGAAAACATTTGGTTGATGAGACAGATTTGATGGATGATGTTGTACAGCTGACTCTCAACCAAATAATTTATGAATTAACATTAACTTTAGCCATTGCAATCTGTAATAAAATGGCGAGTTTATCTCTTCCAATATTAAAAATGAATCGTATACAGACATTTAATTTTGTTCTCTGTATCTTAGGATTTGTTCTTCAGTTATATTTGGAAACGTAACACAACAATAATTCAATTATGGAAAAATTAATAAGACAATTAACCTTATTTTTAGAACATCAGTTAAGGAGTGCTTGGATATTTTAAGCTGGTACAATTTGGAACGTATCTTTTCATCTCTGTGCTCATCAGAAAGAGAGAGAGAGAGAGAGAGAGAGAGAGAGAGAGAGAAAGAGAGAGAGGAGAGGATGAATTCCTCACGAGATTTCGCTCTTCTACCGTGTTACGCCCGCAGGAATGCTCGCATCTGATAACTCGTAACGTTGTAAATTTGTCTGGCGCACATGCCGCGGGCGCGAACATCCGCGAGCTCCTCGAATCTCGGCTCATCCCAAGCACTATCAGAAACGACCGAGCGACCGTTAATCATGTGGCGATTATTAGGCCAGGCGTCGCAAGGAATGTATGGGATACTCCGTAAATCAGGCTAAGAGAGGCGAGGCGACGACGCTGCGGCGCGCATCGTTATTATTAATTGTATCTTGCCGCTGTTGGCGTTAAATAATGAGCAGCGAACTAAACACCGAACACGGACGCCTCCCTTCTAATCCTAATCCGTCTGAAATGCTAACCATCAATCGTGTCGCGGTAAAACCTTCGGATATTACCATGTTGTTGCGAAGCCGCGGCAATGACGATCGAATAGTGTGCCGCGAATAAATCGTCGACGTCGCGACGATAAATCATTGTTTCGCGCACCAATATATTATTGCGAGCGCTGATAAACTGCCTTCACTTTAAGGTACGTCTCTTAAATTATTGGACACGGAAAGAATGTTTTGCTAAAGTATCTAAGAATTTAGCTAGATTTGAAAATGATTTTGTTTGGATTATCAAATTAATTATGTAGGATGCTTAAACTAGTTGCATGTTAAAAATTTTTTTCAGCATTGTCATCAACATTTAAATGTTCTCATAATTATTTTGATGGTTCAAAAAATTTCAGATCTGTATTCGGCAAAATTTTTAATCATCAACAATATTGATCTTTTTGTGAAAAAAATGCGTTTAGAATGTTTCTTAGATTATTTACTTCTTATTTCATTATTAATTTTCCGTTTACATTAATGGGGTTTTCTCAGCATAAACAAAATTCACTCTTAAATTTCACTCTTAAATTTCTTCCTTATTTTTCAATTTTTATTAAATAAAGGTTTTAACATTTGAATTAAAAAAACTATTTGATAATGTAATAAAGATGAAAAGTAATCCATAATTTTTTAATAATTTTTGAACGTTTAAAAAAATAAAAAGATTTGGATAAAAAAGACTTAGATTGAAGGGAGTAAAAATATAATTCCAGACAGAGAGTTAAAAACAAATGTAACTTATGTAATAGACATTACAAAATACGCTTTTCTTTTACGTTTATCTAATAAACGTAGAAACTAATCATGTAATAATTTTTAAATTTAAAAAATTAAACTTTAACATCTCTGACTGATTCGAAATTGGCTGTCTCATATTGTTAAAATTATGAGAATAATTTATATATCAGTTGTATAAAAGTATTGTGCAATACAAAATATAAGAAGGAAAATAAACGCACTGGATTATTCGAACATTTTGAGTGAACTCTTCGAACGCTGTAAATGGGCGTAACTACCGAAATCATCGTAATTTGCGGTCAGCACGGATATGCTTTGTACAGAGCTCAGCCGCAAAGCTTTAACGCGTATTACTTTGCCGCAAACAAATTATTTTACCGTAACTGCTCCCAGAATGGGAACGTACAAATTTCACGAATGATCATTTGCGATAAATTTGCCTGTGTCATAAGCAAAATACGTTTGAAGCATCCAGAAAACCGGATTCCGAAAACTGACGTAAGATCAGGCGATCAGGCGTGCTACTGACTAATATTCGATGTGAATATCCGTTGACGATACGTTGCCGAGTTGTTAGCATGTTCATAAATTACGTGTTTTTGGTGACCATGCAATTATTACTTAAAGCAAAAATTTCGCTCGCAACGAGGCGAATGATTGCGATAATGAACAGAATCCGAGAATTCGAAAGAGAAACAGATAATTTATCGAAAAGGAATGGTAAGAACGTTTTTACAAGAAATGTTCGCGTTACGCACGAGTCGTGTAGAATGTATAAACTTGGCAATTGAATGTATTAAATTTCGGTATATAAAAATGTGATGCAATTATTTTCTTGTGGAAATTACGCTCTCTCTGCGTCATAATGAAGTCCAAGAGTCACTTTAAAGAGTAAATCTGCTTTAATAATTTAAGTGTATTTAATAATATTTACTGGCGATCGGGATAGTCGGTAAATACGCGACGTATTATAAAATTACTATTCCATTAACGAGCGTCGCAAATAGCGTGCACGTTAGAAACGGCAAATTCGCGATAACAGATCGTGCGAAAGCTATGACGCAAACGATTATGTGAGAGAGCTGGAAATAGTGCACGCTTTAATAACGAGCGTATCTATCGAGAATCTAATTAAAGATGCGATGCCGAAAGAGATGCAACTGAAAGGAGTTTAGTTTCTTCAACAAATTGTATATTTCTTCTGCAAAATATTAAAGAATTTTCGTACTAATTATATGGAAATTGGGTTCCGATGTAATAAATTAGCTTTCACACATAACGCTTATGATAAATAAAAGATGTCAGACACAAGGCTTGTCAGACAATTACAACTTAATAATATATATTAGTATAGATAGTTTTTGAGCTGGAGTTATCAAAGAAATAAAACTTGTGCGCGCGCGCGCACACACACACACACACACACACACACACACACACACACACACACACACACACAAAATATCATTCTATTGCTGAGAAAAATGATTACTCAATTTACCTTCTTTCTTTTAAGTAACAGTTTTCTTTAACAAAAAATATTTTCTTGATAATAATCTTATATTAATTAATAATCTAAATATACTTATTACAAATTTTAGAAAAATTCTTTAATATGTATTCAAAAGAATTAATTTTCTTTTGAAGGATATTATAAATTGATTGAAGAAGTAACTTTATAATAAATCAATAAAGCAAATCAAATTTATTTTAATGATCTTAATTGAAGTAAAATTTAATTAAATTTACCAGAATTTAAAATATATTTTAAATAAATTAGATTGTAATGTATTAAATTTCGAGTAAATTACGATAGATTTACGAATATATGAACTCCATATATTATAATTATAAGGACTCCTTTTACTATCCGCCCAAATTCAACTTTCTAAATAAAAAAGCCATCACATAACAAAAACAAATACGAGAAATTGTATCGATGTATGTTGTTATATTACGTATGCAATAATCTCCGTAATAATACAAATTCAATTGCCTTTCGCGGCATTGGCTCAACAAGAAGCGGCCTGTTAGTTCAATTATATAAATCTAAGAAATGAATTAACATCAGTGGCGAATCGTAACGAGCGGCGGCGGAATGTATTTTCCGAGAATAGGCGAGCGTGCTGCCGATTCGAATCTTGGATTCGTTGCAAAGGCGCTAATTGAGAGTAAAACTACATAAATGAATAACTGATACTAATCGATCAAACGTTACCGCCGCATTGCTGGCGTTGTAAGCGTCAAACGTTGGATATCCTATGAAAGCCTCTTACCTGACAGTATTTTTCCGTGTAGTCATTTGCATAAGAACACGGGATAGTTTAAGGTACAAACTACTTCTCTTTAGATTCTTGTCCTCTATCTGATTAAATTGAAATGCTAACAGTATTTGGAAAATTAATTGAGAACTCAAATTGTATGAGTTTAGAAAAGGCAATGAGTAACAGACATTAAAAAATAAAATAAAAAATGTTAATATATGAACATATAGACAATTTAAATATAAGGATATTTAAATTGTCTACATCATTCTTGGAATAATAAATACATTTTTGAAAATAGAGAATTAAATTGTTTTGTCTTCTTATTATATTAAAATTGAAATAATCATATTATAATATAAATGTCATCATTATATTATAATTTTAAAATGTTCAAAATAAAAAAGACTTAACGTTATTTTATTCTTAGAGTTTCTTCTTCTTAGAGTTTCAATAAATCAATGTCAATATAAATTAATTCAACATTTTTTTTTCTCTAACAAATTTGTTAGTCAAAAAATACAAATTACAAATTACAAATTTGTTTGTTAATTAAAATTAAGTTGATAATTAATTGTATACATCTTAAATATTATTTTTTCAGCCAATAGCCTTTGTAAAGACACAATGTTAATTTCAATTTCAATAGAAATTATAGGATATCTCGCGCTTTTATGCAAAGTATGTATTATCTCAAAGACTTCATCTCTCATTTTTCAAAAGTCAGGAGTTTCGAAAGATAGCACGGTAAAAGCCAACGACGCGCGGTCTACACGATTCAACGTGCGAGATCCCGTTTAGTGATAAAACGAAATGGCAAGTAGACGGTAGAGTGGTAATCCAGTTAATCGATTGCATAGAGATAATCGATAATGTCGGCGATCCATTCTAGGTGGTCCAACGAGCGGTGTATAATCTGTGGTAAATGATGCGAGTAATGGCTGTCAACGGGTACACGCTTAGACACTCAGCACATCTTCATCCGTTATTAATTTGGCCGCTAATAAAAGATCTATCAGACTCGATGGCTTTTATCGCTCTTCTGAAAAATGAAGGCGACGTGGAAAAAACATGGAAATATCTAATATTATATAACATCAAAATTTTCGATATACGTACTATATATTACAATTTATAATACAATTCGATAAAGCACAACTGTTGTATAGAATTTTATCTTCATTATTTTCGTGCGTGAAAGATCCTTGAATTGTTATATACAATAATTATTATATTGTTATTAATGAGACATATTATTATTGAGACGAACTTTTATGATATATTTAATAGTACGTTCTCTATCTTGCACTTTTTTTTTTTTAATTGATTTCATTTCTTTTAATATCTTGAAAACTGGATTACTCGTCTCGAAAATAGTAACGACAAACGTAATAATTTGTAATAATACAATAATATACACAATCAACAAAGAAGGACATATTCTGTCAAATGATTGCAATGTCTAATAATATCTTTGTGCGCGAATTTTATAATTTCTAATTAAAGCAAACTACGATTATTTATTGATCTTAAAACACAGTTCTAAATTAAAGTTATAGTATGTAATATCACACATTAAATTAAAAAACCAATTCAATAATATGAGCATTTTTTAAAACAAAAAAGAATTTATTATAAAAAATATCACCACAGTTTGAATCTCCCTTATTCCGTGACACCACAATAATATACAACGCAAATCGAAAAGAATATTGGTCCATAGTGTAAGTTCTTTTTTTGCCAATTAATATTTTTAAAAAAGATTAACAAGTAAATTTAAATAAAGAATCAAGTAAATTCGTTGGATCTTGCGTAATATGAACGTTACACTGTCAAATTATATTTAATTTGAATTATTTTTATAATCATTCTATAGTTACTGCTTCAATATGAATAATTAATTAATTTAACTAAAACGATAGAATTAAACAATTTAAGAAACCACATTAAAGACTGAAATTTAATTTATTATTTATGGATTCTCTTTATGCATTCTCTCTAAATCTGAATCAGTGAATAGTCATTAATTATCCAGTGGCATATTTGACACTGATAATCAATGAAATTCAATTAAAAAAGGAAGAATGTTTGAGCATTATATAACTAAAATACTGATATTTGCATGTTAATTTCAATCTTACCATATTCATTGAATTTAAGCACTAAAACAAGTTAAATCACATAATAAAGATTAACTAGATTTTCATTTTTAATTCATTGATTACCAGTAGCATACTGATATCAATGATTCAGATTTAGAGAGTACTTAATATGAACGTTATCATTATTTTGAAATTAAAATGAATTGATTTGATGACATTTTGACACATTATAAAAGTTAAAAATAATAAAATGTTAACTCGAAAGATTGAATTACTATTGTCCCTTTCATATTTAATAATGTTATAAACATCAAAAAGATAAGGCAAAGTTTCAAATTAAATAGATGCAATGACACGTTAAGGCTGGAACACAGACCTTTGCATAATCAACTCATAAATGTAAAACATAAAGAAATTCAACCAATCAAAGTCCTTGATTTTGTGGAAAGAAAGGACTTTGGTTCGTTTTCTTAAGCATTATGCGTTATGCAAGACTATGCTCCTTAATATCGATTCCTTACAATCGCGTGTTTATTTTGCACAAGGATTTTCATATGCGATATACATGCGCAACGCGTCGGAAACGCGCGAGATGCGAGCGTGCGAGCATAGCGGTTCGCGGCAGATCCTTTCCTACGATCGATCATTAAAAGTTCGCGTCTGCGAGATTCCCACAGGCGGCAAAGTGCGCCCCAGGGCTGCCTGTATGCATCAACCGCTCTGCATCCATATGAGATTACGGCGGCCGCGGTCAATTTGCGTCTAGCAGCAGTCACGGGGTGCCCTTCGTTCTCTTCTGCCGAGCCGACGTCATAGCTGCCGCATAGAAATGTCGAGCGCGGTGAAGCGCGCGTAAAATAAGATGTAGCGTCACTGATAACAAGCGCTTGGGCTGCCGGCTACTGCTGTTACGAGACTTGCGAGGCAAGCGCAAGCCGAGAAGCAGAGAGCGAGCGAACGAGGGTTGTCCATGTTCGCGAGATTGGCCACGACGGGGCAAGAAGGGAAGAGTAGAACCGATCTGATAGCGGATCCGCCGCCACGTTCTTACTTCGCGTTGCAAGATCCGCTTGGATTGTAAAGCTACCGTCTTGCGCATCTCGACCCGCCCCCGATCCTCTACCGCCGCGGTACCCCTGGCTATCTCTCGTCGAACAGCGCGTCGAGCTTGTAAATTTGTGCTCGCCTTCCTTGATAAAGGCGCAGAAAAGCCGCCGTGCTTCTTTCGCGCATCCGCAGCGGCGAGACACGAGATTTAAAGCGATCCCACGAGCGAAAACGCGTCGGCAACGATGAGTTTTATATATCTAGATACATCGCGATACGCAAGTAGTCATGGGAACAACAGATGTTATGTCTCCGAAGCTTGAATGAAAAAAATATTATAGAAAATGTTGTAGGATAAACTAATCTCATTTTGTTCACAAATAGTAAAAAATAAACTATGAGAAATATTGATAGTATTTTAGATCTTTTAAAATGTAATTTTTGTTAATATAATATTGAATTTCATTGACATAAAATAAGTTTTAATATTCTCTCTAAAAATGAATCAGTGTATTATTGTTGACTTGAACTCGGTGTTATATTTAAGTCTTATGATTGATGTAATCATTAACGACATATTTACTTTTCAGTAATAATACATTGATTCTTACTTTTAGAGAGTTTGAAATATATGTGGTTAAAATATATGTATAGTTATTACTAAATGAGAATTTGTTATCAAATTGCATCCATCAACCTGAAAATTAGCACTTAAGTATCTCTTCATAAAAACAATGTTACAATATAACCAAGAAATAGATGGAATAATAAAAATAAAAAAATAACCGAAATCGGAGGTCTCACAAATTTATTTAAAGTTACGTATACGTAAATATATATAATTACGAGGCGGATTAATTAGTAATTCTCTTCTCTGATAGTTTATAAGGATGCGATCTCAACTTCTAACGTTAGTAGCAAATTCGGTTAGACGCACTAGTGTACATTAATTCATATTAAAGTCGTTGTACAGTGATTTAATCTGTGTAAAAATACAATGCAAATATTTTTTTAATTATAAAATACAGATTTTATTCAACAGTGCAATAAAATGTATTGAAGATTATATGGTTCAATCCATTTTTGTATTTAAACACACATTTTTATGTTAATTTGTATGCGAAGTGCGCACTGAGTGCATCCAATCGAATTCGTTACAAATGCAGAGATTGGCGGATAAATTAACTGAATCTACTCACAGACTTGAAAATTTAGGACCTCTCGTCTTCAATCCTACCACTTACGTGCTACATCAACGATACTTCATTCTCGTAATTATTCCAGTCGTCTATGTATACCTACTTTAAACAGCCCTATGGTTCTCTGTACTTTTCTACAAAGAGAATTAATTAAATAGAGTTAAATAATATCGGTCTTCTTAATCTAGTCTTAAATGGCCATCAATTAATTCAATTTAGTTCAGCGAAAGTCGCGCAATATCACGAAAGGAAGCTCTGCTGCCACAGTCATCGAGTTAGCTATGAAATGAGAGAAACATTCGAAAAGACATTCGATCGAGTGAAAAGGTCGCTGCATTCGAATCATGTAATCGGTCAAGATACGTGAAAACGATTCTCTTCTTTCCATTAGCAGCCCACGGGTTTTGTACTTTCTTTCTCTTCCCTCTGATTCGATCGTGTCGATATTCGCTAGTCGTCGCACGTATCTTCCATTACCGGCACGTCGTAAATAAGATGCGACGACACTGAGAAATTATCGTTTGCCATCTCAATGCTGATCAATGTCCGCGCTTCTTTCCTGCCGGCACGGCGCCATGGAAAGCCGTGTGCGTCGCCGATGTACAACGTCGAGATCCGCAAACAGTTTGATAGCGAACACGAGGCAAGCCGTTCGCTGAACAAATTGCGAATCATTGTAACGTTCATCATCTGTCGTATCAAAGTTTTCCATGATTATCCAAGTCGTAAGACTTTCTTGTATTGAATTGCACAAAAATCTAGTTATCGAAAATATTACAAAAGAAAGTATATTTTTATCGACATAGTTTAACTTCAATCTCAATTTTTTTATCTTCTTTTAGTTCTAGGAATTAAAATTAAAGAATAAATTAAACCGAAATTGAAGAAATTAAAATACTGGTACAACGGAGAAAAATATTTCGTTGAATTAGTTGGAATTCTAGTTCAGTGGAAAATGAATGATCCAGAATTCTAGTTCAGTCTACTAAATTTCTGATTATTCTTTACTAGAATTCTAGGCAAGGAAAAAAATGTTTGGTTGAATTAATTGGAATTCTGGTGGAAAATGAACGATCCAGAATTTTTGTTAAATCTACTAGATTTATGATTAAAGCTATTAAATGTTATTTCAACTAGAATTTTAATAGATTTAACTTAGTTAATTCAACCAAAAATTTTTTCTATAAATTTAATTTAAGAATTTTGAAACTTAAGAATTTTGAATTCGTTCATTTTCCACTGAAATTTCAACCAAACATTTTTTTCTTTGTATAAATAGTTGCAAACTTTGGTGCAAACAAATGACTGATTAATCTTATCGAAATCTGAAAAATAACGAAGAAATAGTACTTTAAAAGATGTTAAGGCTTCAATTTGTGGATAAATAATGTGAAATATTGATTTTGATTTCTTCGAAGTTCGTTTCTACGTTATCCTTTGTCCGTATACGTGTTTACAAAGAACTTTCGCTTGCTGATAATTTAATTAACGAACGGTCGATATATTGCTCGACGCGGCAGGAAATTCGAGATTGCAGAAATCACTTATATCAGCCAGTTGGCGATACACGGTTCGTGAATCCTACACGAGTACCTCCGGGAGGAAGAAACCTAAAGGGCAGGAGGGAAGCCGCTGCGATTGAGGTCGAAGGGTTGAAGCGGTGCGATGTGACCAGCGCTTTGAAACCGAAGAGAATATCCGGGATCCGATGTATATCGCAAGAAACTCGCATTACACACATACGAAGGAAAGGAAGAAGGAAGGAAGGAAATCGCAAGAAATTTTAATCGCAGCGGTGTAACCGCCCGATAATGAATACTGCGCAACTGGTTATGAATGGTTAAGCGTACCCCTGGTGTGATTTTTACGTAACTCCCGTGTAGACGCGTACTCGTGTACTTTATGATTATTAAGGGGCGTAGTTGCTTACCACTCGCGGAGAATGCCTCTCGGATTCGCCCATCGCAAGATTTCCACGAAATGAGTGCCTCATGAAACCTCAGAAAAATCCATCTGCGTGTGAATCTCGCTTGTTAACACAGGTTCAACATTTGCTCTATACTTCTGATTTTTTCGGACATTTTGATGGAGATTAATGAAGAAGAATTATATAGAAGAATTATCTAAGTTCCGGTGAAATAAATTAGATTTCATTAAATAATGTAACTTACAACATAGTGAACAAAAGATATCATGCATACAAGGCTCGATAATAGATGGTTTTTGAGATATAACATGTCAAAGATATTTTTTCTGGTTATAGTACCAAAGATGTGAGCACAAATTTTAAACCTTTGATACAAAAACTGCCCGTTATTGAGCCATATGTCTATAATATCTTTTGTTCATTAGTTATAAATTATTATAAATTTTCATATAATATAGTTTATAATGTGATGAACAAAAATGGTGTATACAAAAGTGTTATATACATTATGGTTCAAATAGCGAATAATTCTTGAGTTATAGTTTATCAAAGGTACTTTGTAAGTAGCCCAAGTTTTGCATTTAATATCACGATCTCCGTTTATATTATAACTTAAGAATCATCCACTATTGAGCTTTGTGCTTATGACATTTTTTGTTCTCCGCATTATAAGCTATATGTTATATACATAAACTAACTTATTTCATCTGGATCCAATTTTCTACATTTCTGCGGGGTCTTTCCGATGTAAAATTACAATCCAGTAATTAATCAAATTTCTTAAAGACTAAAAACCAAGTAAACTAAAAATCACTTATTCCTTCGTTATCTTTAATCAATTTCCGAATTCGCCAAACGGAAATTGCTCGCGTAACGCTTTCACTTTGCAAAGACCGATCGCAAACATACCGGCGCCTCGCATTCCATCCACGGATATTCCTGTAGTTATACATTGCACATTGCGCATATAAATTCCGCTATTGCGATTGATAGAAGTGCGAATATCCGCGCGGATTATTCGTGAGGAAGGCATGGAGAGATTGCTGATCTATCGGCGCAGTGGCGTGGCAATATTTCGCCAGGATCCACATTCCGTGCCAGGTGGGCTATCGCCGCTATTAAATAAAGCGAGAAACGCGGTAAATGATAAATAGAGTGATTACCGATGAGGGACGGTACTACACCAGCCACCGCGTATGAAATTGTCCAATCATCATCAGTCGGTTTGTACCTCCAGTAATTCTCTCTCTCTCTCTCTCTCTCTCTCTCTCTCTCTTTTTTTCCTGGTTTTTCCAAGTGCTCGCGCTCGCGTAATAACCGTAGCTACGTCACGTGCATTTATCTGCTGCGGCGTAAAAAAATGCGGCTGTAACTAGGATCATACATTTCTGAGATGATTGCGGCAAACGAAGTCGATGATTCGGCGGTCTATAATAATTCAAGATGAGTCGGAATTGCTTAATTTCTAAGCTCATCGAAATTATTGTGCATCGCGTAATCTTAATACTCGATCTACAATAATTTGCGACTAGATCATTGGCGGAAAGGCTATTTACACCTGGGCACATCCGAATGATCGTACTAGCTTCTCTCGTGCTGCGGCTCAGAATCACGCAACTTGCTCCTTAGCCTTCTTGTTGCGGTTAGCGTAGCTATTCAAGCGCATCGCGCATTATTTGTCGCAATTGCAGACTACTTAATCGATTTATGAACACTTATGCGTGCTTGATCGCTGATAGTTTTTATGATGCATTCTGTCTCATATCCGTATTTATTTTTACATAAAGCAATATAGAATGATGGTAACATTATTATATTCTTAAGAATTTATTCTAAGAATGTATGTTTGACTGCTGATGAGGACTCCAAAGACAGGTAAAACGTTGAAGGATATTGAATAAAGAATATCTGATATATCAAATGGAGTGAAGAATTTTTTGATTTAATAACTTGCCCATTCCCTTCCCCACTGACTCTCATTAGCCTTAAATGTCTTTGATATTGTTATTTTATACAATAGATATACTCTTAAGCTAGCTTATGAACAACGTGTACTGTGACAATGAGAGCACACAACTGGGATAATAAAGCAAAAATGTGATTTAATGGCTCACGATAACAGCCACCGTGGGAGGGTTTGATGCTTGTTAAACACTCGATTGAATGTATCCACGCGAGTTTTGAAACATAAACCGGAACGATTTGCACCGCGCTGGCATAATGAAGGAGGTTGCATGCGAGAGATCGTATTTATACACCCCGGGCACTATACGTCGCGCGTGCCAGCACTGTCAGCACGAAATGCCGTTGATGGAGATAGGCCGCATGCAAAACACCGTGTGGGATTTCACAGGATCTCTCGCGCGGATTCGTCTTACTCGTTCAAACTCTACTCTGGACAGCCGTGAGTCTCGTTACGAACGAAAACGAGGAAGCAATAATTACAGTTGGACGACGATTTCTGTTCGGCTTTAAAGTTAAAGTTTCATTTTAATTAATTAAATCCTACACTTTCAGGAATATGGCGATTCAAGAAATCTAATTTAACACCTAATCTCTTGATAGAAATTTCATGCATTTTTTGAACAATTACTGGACATTTATTAATTTTTGTTTAGTAACTGAGAAATAAAACTTCTTAGGATTTTAATTAAGATGTAATGCATTGCCTGCAGTTACTATTCAGAAACATTACGCAAAATCTGAATCCATTTATTGAACATATTGAAAAAAAAATCTTAATTTCAAAGAAATATCTTTGCTCGTAAT
>NW_012130088.1:944695-962796 GCF_000143395.1 Atta cephalotes
TATTTCTTTGGATCAATGAAAATTTCTTTGAAAATAAGTTATTGTACTTTCAAAGAAATAAGATATTGTATTTTCAAAGAAATTTTCATTGATCCAAAGAAATAATTTTTTTAAATATGAGATATTTGAAATTAAGATTTTTTTCAGTGTAAATAGGATAATGAATGGATTACACAGTATTTTAACCAATAATAATTTATTAATAATAATAATAATTTACTAATACTGAACAATAACTGGGCAGATATTTATGCAAATTACACGTATTTTTATCAAGAAAAGCTGCTTCAGAGCTGCAGAATAAAACTTTATCAAGTTTTTGTTCATTTCCTATACAATATTATTACAACTAATAAGAATACAGTAACACAGTAACTGGATGGATTAAAGAAAACTGCATTTCTAAAACAGGATCATATGAGTCTGTTTTCCTCTTTCGTTAAAATCGAACGTCCTAATAAAGCTGTAGCGAAGAAAAGTGAACAGAAAGAAAAATTTTTTTCTGTAATTGAAAACGATGTGTACAAGCGTTGCGTGTCATTGAAACTGTAAATTTGCCTCGAGGACTTTACTCACGTTGGAATCTGATCGTTCGGACATATATCGAATTTCTCGAGTTTAACTGCAAAATTATACCGAATGTAGAAAAATACATTCAGAAATTGAGAACATATATTTGTAATATATTCCTCATTTTACGAGGAAATTGATAAATTAATAAAACATAAAAATAAACAGTTAAATCGTAAAATCAAAACGCAACGTATATATATCATTTTAAGAAAGGTATGATATTATGTTTCGCAAAATTAAAAATAACCAAATATCAATAACCAAACAAATATATATAGTTAATACATAATCGAAAACTCATTTCAAAGTTAAAATGTTTTTATGTTAAAGAAAAAAGAATATCTCAAAATAAAAATGGAATTAAGAGAATGTATGATTGTATTGTTGAAATTCATATTTTTGCGCTGATGTTTTTGTTTCAGATAAATTGTCGCAAATAAATTGTCGTAGACACATCAGAGGTACGAAATATAAACGCAGATATAGATAGAGGATTGTCATCTTCGGTAACATTGGTCACCAGGTCGCGGAATATTAACATTTTATGAGCGTGGCTATTGCTAGGAATGTCGATTACATAGTTCGTTAACTCCGACGCCATTAATATTAATATACTGCACAATCTTAGGTATCGCCGGAAAACATCTTCATTACATGCATGCTTACACTTACGTCTCCGTGAGTTCGCGATTTAGCCGGGACTAGGCGCAATGGCAAAATCTTGTTAACGAAGAATCCTGAGATTCCGTTATTTCCATTTAAATTCCAGAAGTACACCCTTATGAATGTGTGTATGTATGCATGCGCGGGAAGATTTAATTACGCGAAATAAACGGCCATCCCAACTCTCGATTGCAAATAATAATTAAGCACTGTCTCAAAATGTTTTAAAATTAAATATTAACGCACTGATTAATAAGCAAGCGAAACGATAATTTGTATGAATTTCCGCGATTATTAACACATAAAAATTTATTTATTTTAGTTAACGCAAAAATATTATTTATTTTATATGCAATATATGTATAAATTACTGTATAAATATAATACCATATAAATAATAAATATCAAAATAAACAAATTTACTTTATTCTGCGGAAATAATCCTTTCAAAGGGATCGATTTTAATAATCATAAAATATATTCTCGTACTACGTATATCTGAGAAATAATATTAAAATGTAGGCGGAAATATTAAAAAATTTAAAAACTGCATGTATCATTTGAGAGATCGTCTTGTGTTATTTTACGCCGATTTCATTGTTTTTTGTATGAACGAGGTCTGGAGTAAAAAAATTTTGTAAAAAATAATTCGCTGCCGGGGATTAAATCTATATAGTAGACTTACCGCGATGCAGGTGCATCAGTGCCGTTAATCATAAGTCAGAGAGAACAAAGAAGAAAAAGAGAGCGAAAGAACGGAATAAATGTACGTCAGTCCAAGATACGAACAGGAGGAGAGTCGATAAAAAAGATAGAAAGAAACAGAGAGAAAGAGAGAGAGAGAAAGAGAGAGAGAGAAGTCGTACAAAGAAAGAGACGGAAAATCACGAGAGGGTAGAGTCAGCGTTTGTAATCGGATTGTGACGTGTACATCAGGCATCTGTTTCCATAATTACAATCTCTTTAAGATCCGTATCGGTGCTAGAACGCGGTGGTAGAAAGGCACATTATCTCTATTGCAACGGACTCGGACAATGATGACGATGGCGACGAATCGACTGGGAAAATGATACCGCAACTGCGCGCGGCGGAGCGTAACGTAGCGCCGCAATTAATGGCTATATTAAATTACGATTTTCAAATCCCTTTCCTACAAAACTTCCTCCCACCTCCCTCTACGAGTGATACTACAAAGAAGAAACTCCGATCTCTTTGTAATATCACTCGTAGGCGTCCGATTTCCTCATTCGTAATTGCATTTAAGATGATTTCTCTGTGCATAAAACATTTTACGATGTAAATATATATCTCACATTTCTTGCAAAAGATCAATTATATCAAATTTATCTCCAATCAAAAGTAGTTTCTTTGTATTTTTGCCGAATCTAGAAAATCGCTGTCATCAATAAAAATTTATTTATATTGTGTTTATACTTTCCTTTAATATAAAACGTAGATCTTTAAAAAGCCTAATTCTACTTCTATTTTGTGACAAAATTCATCAGAAAGTATCAGAAATGTATTAGACAAAGTGCGCTTACAAGATGAGTTGCACTCATAATGCTTTACACAAAAGACGATTAAGCTAAAGTATCTAAAAAATAGCTGAATGCAAATAACTTTGTTGGGCTATCAAAATAATTACATAGGACACTTAAGAAGAAGCTTGCGAGAACATCAAAACTACAGCATTATTATGCTTGCCACATAATTATTTTAATAGACAACAACAGAATTACTTTTAAATCTGCATCTAGTTAAATTTTTTAAGACATTTCAACAATCTTTTCATGCGTAGTTACATGCGTAAGTTCAAGTTTTACCACATCATACTATCTTCTTAAAAAGCGCAGACATACACTAAGACACATACTAAGAAAAAAATAGTCTAAATTTAAATAAATATTTATTTGAATACTGTTAACTAAACATTTACTTACAATAAATAAATATTTACTTAATAAAAAGAAATGATTCTTAAATCGAATTAATGTTTTTTGTACCAAATAAATATATTTTTATGTTTAATAAATATTTAGTTGGTACTATTCAAATAAACATTTATTAAAATTTAAGATATTTTTTTCTCATACTGGTCGCTCATGTAAAAGTAAAAAGTTCAACCGTTTGCGCTATCGTACATTAAAAGCATAACAGGAAGAAAGAACCATTAATCATTGTCGTCTCCCTTGTCAACAAACGATCATCTCCTTTTCTTTTTTTATCTTTCCTTTAGACTACCAGCACCGTCAAATCATCATCTCCTTTTCCCAGGTGCGATACCGATCGCGTGCGCTCTGCCGCGCGCTCGCGTTAACAAAGGATGGTATCGCATAGAAATGCAGGTGTGTTTAAAGGCATCCTGCTTGCTCCTAACCGAAGCGTACGCGTGATAATGACGTACGGCGATGGGTGTCGAGACGTGACGAATTTCACGGAGGACAAAACTTGGAGGGAAGACGATAACGGCAGTACGACAACTGTGGCCGGAAAATATCGCGACATTGGGAATGGTCTCGTTAGCGTATGGAAGGCGCGGCGAGATGCGATCGAACACCGCCTAGGTTACTTATTGCCCATTGTCGAGGACCCCTCGCGCGTTTACCTTTGCGCGAGAGAACTGCACTGCGAGCTATTAGTCGCGATCAGACAGACGCAATTAGGAACGAGTTTTCCGCGTGAGCCTCCAATGCGGTCGTTTCGCTTTCCGAGATAATCAAACTGATGGATAGAAGCACGGTGTTCGCGCAACTCTTGCGTTAGGTATATTTTCTTATTTGGTGCGTGTGCTGTCGGATGGTTTAGCCAGATGGCCAATTTGATGACTTGCGAATATCCTTTTAGCACTTGAATGTGAATTACAGACAATGTACTACATTATAACAGTTAGCCTCAATAAAAAAACATATAGTACAATATTTGAGTTCATACGTTGTTGAGTATATACGGTTTTGAAGTGTTTAAAAATTTCAGATATAGATCTAGAAATAATTTTGTTAGACTATTAAAATACTTATGTAGGATGTTTAAGCTGATAATATAATTATTTTGGTGATACAATGAAATTGTTTTAGATCTGTATTTATCTAAATCTTAAGATGTTTCAGCAAAAAATTATTATTCTTTCCTTGTGGATATTTTTTAAATAACGAAACTTGAGTATGATGGGAGATTAATTTAATGATATCGTGCAATTGCATTTGAGTTTGAATTATCGCTATACCAATTTTTTTTGTGTTTTCAGTGATTGGTTTCAAATCTATATTTTAGTGATAAAAATATAAAGTGAATTTCGATGTCGAAGATATACGAAAAGGAACAATCTAGGTAAGGGTCTTTTATCAAGATCTGATTTAAAAGAAGCAATAACTTTATTATAATGTTGCGATAAATTAAAATTAGATCGCAAAGATTGGATTCATCAATTAATTTTTTAGACATGACTGAAATTACTTTCCCTGAAACTTTTATTACCACACTGATGTGCCAAAAGTATCCCCGAGTTTATAGAGAAAATTTTAATTCATCTTACAATATCGCGCTTTCTAACGACCAACAAACAATAACTGGTCATCGGCCGGCGGGCTTAAAAGTTATATTCCGAAGTGGGTGTCTCGTGGGTGGGACAAACCTATGAAGGTATTCAGTCCCGATCAAGAGAAGAACGAAGGTAGAACAGGTAAAGAGAAGGAAGAGGAGGAGGAGGAGGAGGAGGAGGAGGAGGAGGAGGAAGAGGAGGAGGAGGAGGAAGAGGAGGAGGAGAAGACGGACGTAGAAGCCAAAGGCCAAAGGGGCAGTATATCCGTGAAAGAGATCTAACGGATCGGCTGGAATACGTAAGAGCGATAAGAGCCGCGGCGGAAGCCCTCGTTCCTTTGTCGTTGTAGCGATGTTGCATCCGACGTTGCACCGCCACATATACACGCGAGGTTACACCGTACTGCACCGGTCGACCAACACCGTTCTTCCATTTAGCTATCCGGAAAAAATCGGTCGTGGAATGATCAGCCCTGGTCGAGGCCGGGCGCCCACGTTCCGCGATTTTTACGATCCATTCGTGGCTCGCGTGTTCCACGGAGGACGGAAGAGCAAAGGACCAACGGTGGAATTGCCGTTTACGGTCAAATAAGATCCGAATGAAACCGGACACCGCCATTGAATCACCATCTTTATTCAAGTAGTATTAATTAGCTGCGAGTGATCGTTAAGTTGTGTCAGTAGAAAACTCAGCTTAAAGGAATAGTTTTTTATTATCTTTAACTACGCGAGAAAATCCTTCTTTTTCAAAATAATTAATACTTCAAGGAAAAAAATGGTTTTACTAGAAAGTTTACTGTAAAAATTTAGTTAATACAGATCTGCAAATAATTGTCGGATGTCAAAATAATTAGTAGAACTAATAAAATTTAAGCGTTGGTGACAATACTTTAAAAAGTTTTAATATTCTAGCAATTAGTTTGAGTGTCCTATATAATTATTTTCAAATCTGTATGTAGTTAAATTTTTAACTACTTCAAGTCTTTTATGTTGATATGATATGAAAATGAAGAGAAACTTTCGTGAGTTAAAAATATCGCTTAAGTGAAATTGAGTTGAATTCTGATTAAAATTAGACGAAAACATTTCTCCGTAATTAATAGTATAGTTTACATACAATAGATTAACTGCGAACTTTCTTTGTGTGATAATCTCTAAACAATGAGACTCGATCAAATAGAAACGTCCCTTCAGGATGAATCACATGACATTGTTACACCTGCGCAGGACGGTTTCCTTTTACGTTTATAATAATTATTCCTTGACTCGTGTGGGTTGAGTCATTAATTCCAAAGCGTGGCATTCGTGGGGAAACGGATAAAGATATGTGCCATAACGATGAAGTCAGCAAAGCAATCCAAACGAACACCTTCAAACAATAATTAAAGAATATGCAGAAGTTAGGTTTTATATTCAATCATTCATCATTACAATAATATAATCTGAAATTAATCATTTCTACCTCGAATTTCGCTTATTCACATAGTAGCTAAGCTACTTGCTCTCTATGTTAATATTGTGACAGCAAATATTTTTCATCCAAATTTCATACAAGCTGCTTTCTCACGCAATACGCAACGCTAAGTAAGAAGTATCGCATACAGGTAGCGCTAACGTCGGTATAAATTATAATTCTTTGTTTCATTATAACCCTCGTTTCATTATTGTACCCATTTCCCGTTAGTTTTAATTACTGCAGCGCAAAATTACCCGTCGGTCTAAATCTAAATTATGGGAAAAAGACGGTTTTGTTGGAATATCTCAAATTTAACTAGACAGAGTAAACTCGAGATAAGATGGTCATACGGAAAAGATAGTCATAAGATTGGAATGACTACAAAAATGAGAAATCTATTTAGTAATTATTGAAGAAATTAGAACCTATGACTATCTTTTATGGCCATAATCAAAATTTACTCTACAAATCTAAAAATAATTTTGTTGGATCATCAAAATAATAATGTAAGACGCTCGAATTAATTGCTAAAAATATTAAAACTTTTACAGCACATGCTTGAATTACCTAAAATAATTATTTAGATGGTCAAACAAAATTCTTTTTAGATTTATACTTATAAAATTTTTAAATGCTTCAACAAAATCGTTTTTCCGTGCACATTCTGAAACCTAATGCAGAAGCATCTCGATATCATCAATTCTTCCATATAATTCTCATTCTGTTTTACAATCGTGCCCAGTTACATCTCATCATTTAAAATCGTTCTTGAATAGTTTCTCAGACGCAACCCTCTCACGATCACGGACATCTGGTGACGATCTTAAAACTAGATTTATCCCTTAGTGAAAAATTCGATGTCTATTTCTTACTCTCTACCAACTATGGGGTTTCCCCATTGCTGGAGTTTTTCCATTGCCGCGGTTCTATCGTATCGTCACACGTATCGGCTCCCACACCGGCCGATTATTCCGCAATCGGCGACGACGCCTTTCTACACCTGCGCTACCGCATTATCTCGCCGATTCTTCTCTTTATCTCCCTCAGCCTTCCAGTTTCTTAGCACCTATGAGAGAAAGAGGAGCAGAAAGATTGGCAAGAAAGGCGAGAGAGATGGTCATACGAACGGATAACACGGAGCGGTGTCGTTTATTCCCGTTTAAGTAAAGCCAAGGCGACGGCGAACCTTGCACACACAAATCAGTCAACCCTCGATGCCGTGCAGAAGAAGGCGATCTCGCGTGAGAGACATCCAATCCATCTCGGTGAAATCACCCTCTACTAACCACAAACGTCCTCCAAGTCCTCGTCGGTGGCGCACTGAACACCGTGAGAAAACCGATGGTCGTCGCGTTACCACTCGTTGATGCTGAGGCGCGAATACCGTGTGTTCTTTTCCGCTCCTGAGATTTGCTTTTCGTTTATTTTCACACAAACAATGATGTCGCAACCACACTCAATCAGAGAAAAAAATAGTGGTAGTAACTACACAGAAAGAACGATTTTATTGAAGTATTTAAAAAATTTAGCTAATTACAGATCTGGAAATAATTTTGTTGGACTCAAAGCGTCAAAATAATTTTGATTTAGGACTTTTAAGTCAATATTACTGATCAGTATATGTTGTGTAAGGTCACTTTAAAGAACATGATTTATCAATATTGTGTAATTTTAATTAACATTGATGTAGTTTTTTATAGACATAAATTGTAAACTACGAGGGAAGTATTTTCCTTATAAATAAAGCTCTTGCTTTTTTATAAAATTCGCGTATGTAAATTAAGGTATCAGTAAATTGCATTAATATGAAATACATTAATATCAATTATATTAATATCAATTATATTGTATATTTGATGATATTAACGTAAATGTTAAATTCTACATCAAGAAATTATCGTCAATTATTTACATTTCTCGAAATAATTTCTCGTTTTTCCTCGATGGAAGAACGAATGCATATCTTGAAATTTGCTATCGTTCGAATTATTATTCCAAACTCACGTGTGTTGAATGATAATAAAGGTAATTCAATGAACGCAAATTCCGATGTCACTCTTTTTCTTTGTACAATTCTGTTCGCTCATGCACAGAAAGAAGGTGCACCATCGAGAAAGCGTTTGCTCACGTTGAAAAAAGAAGGAAGAATATAATCGGAATGCATTAAAAAATCAAGGACGCTCACATTAACGCCGAACAGCGATGAAAGTGCGTGCGGCGAGAGTTTATCGTCTTTTCTCACCGAACGATCGAAGACCCAATAAAACCAGAAATCTCAGTGACATCAAGTCGTTTTTGTTTGCTCCAGGAAATGCTTCTTGCAGTTGCGACAGGACTATTAATTCCCGATAATTTCACTTGGTTGTATGTTAATTTGAAGCATTTCTATAATACGGTATTTGTGAATCACACTAATTATCTATTTGCATGATTTAATAAACATAACATCAAAAAGTTTTTGTCTTTCTTAAAAAGTGCAATTATATTTTATCTAGACTTTCAGCAAAAAATTATAATTATTATATAATTTACTTATAAAAATCACAAATGTAAATTAAGAAGACAAATAAAAGGAACTCAATTTTATATATTGAAAAATACATACTAAATTTTAATAAATATTTGTTTGAATAGTTTTAAGTAAAATATTTACTAAAGATAAACATATATTTATTACAAAAATCATAATTTGATTCAATTATCATTTTTTACTGAGTAGATATTTATTTATTGTTAGAGTTCGTACTAAAAAAATAGATAAATTAAGATTTAGTAAATTTTTTTTATGTATACTGCATACAATAAGAATAAAAGAAAAAAAAATGTTAAAACGTATCATATAATTTATCTCATTTCAATAAAAAAATATAAATTATTAATTTAAGAATATATTTATTGAAAGTCTATAATTTAATAGTGTAATTTATCTTTTTCAAGATAATTTTTTAAAAACACGATGAAAAGAGAACTAAAATTTACATTCTCTTATCAGAGAAGAGAATACTTATTTTCGTACTTTCGGTAACCCAAAATTGCGACTGCTAATATGCCTAAAGACAGAAATCCTGGGAGGACGAATAAGGTACAAGGCGATTGCTGGCAGCCGCCAAATTGCTTCGCACGATGGGATATCCGTGTACTTGCTACTCGTGAAGATAAAGGAACCGTCACTTACTTGCTCGACGCAAGTTTCACGTGATCTCACAGCCAGAATGGTCGCGCGCTAATTACACTCGTAAAGATTAATTAGATTAACGTTAACCCGTCGTCTTGTATCCCGTACGGGATTGCCACTCCGTGTATCATTGAGATACGGGCTGTCATGTTAAGAAAGCTCTTTATAAGGGCGTTAAAAAGAATTCAAAGATTTATTGCAGCCTATCTTAAATTTTTCATATACTTTTTAACACTTTTTATGAGGATTGAAAAAATCCTTAATTCACACACGTATTGTTACAAAAAGTTTCAAGTTTTAACTTGAAAATAATTGTTTTTAATATTCTGTAGATATATTCTGTAGTTTTTTTATTCTATGTGTAACGCTAATTATGTAAATTTTATTTGTTATTAGTATTTATTAATTTTTGTATTAGTTTTACTAATAGTATTTAATGCATTACCTATTACATACTACTTATTTATTTATATTCAAAATTTATTTATATTGAAATTATAAATGTATAATATTAATTTGTTTTTTATGGGCGCCTTTTTTTTTTAATGTCGTAAAGAAGTTATGAAATCTAATTTAAGTCTAATTTGGCTGCGTTGCGTCAGTTAAGATTCGACCTCTTCAAAAATATAGACGATGTAGAAACGACGTCGAGAGAAATGCAGTCTGTAAATAATATCGCAATGAATATCTACGATGTATTTAAATCTATTAAGACTAAAATATTTCAACATGGTCCGCGTCATACTCGAAATGACATCATCATTACCAAAACTCATGCGTAATGACATAATCGCGACGCAAAAGACACTTGTAATGACGGTGTCTCGCAACACCTCTAGCACGGCGCTCTTTGAAAAAGAACCACTCTGATTTCCAGCTCGTTACAGTGACACGCATAATCGTGCAGCACTACTGCGACGTAATTATGCTAATGGCAACGCGTCCGGTAACACGCGTGATTATACGTTGCGCGATATGCATAGTCGGCCGCGTTGAACGTAATACAGATGCACTTTATAGAAAAGCAGAAGCGGAAAACGGAGAAATAGGCTCATGCATTCCGAATTCCGGTTTGAGATTTTTAGCGGAATATTTTTTTACAAGAATAGAACAATTTTGCTAAAATATTTAAACTTTGCTAAATATAGAATTTTGTTGAACTATTAAAATTATTTTCAAATCTAACTATTAGCTTTTTAGATTTCAGTAAAAGTATTCTTTCCGTGCAGTAAATAAAAAAAGATTAAAATTAAAATTAAAAACCCGCCTATTTAAATTTCTCCATATATTAATCTTAAATTATAATAGTTTCTAGTTTCGATAACATGAAAAAATCTTTCGTATAATTCATTATTACTTGCTGGCGATGCAATTGATGCCATAATATGGAAAGAAAGATTTTACTGAAAATATAGTTAGATACAAATCTGAAAACAATTTTTTTAAACTAATCATGTAAAATAATCATGTAAAAAATATAATGCAATGCTGCAAAAAAATGTTTGCATTCTAGCAGTTTGAGCATCTTTAATTATTTCGATGATCCAACAAAATTATTTTCAAATCCGTATCTAGCTAAAGTTTACATACTTTGGCAAAATCAATTTCTTTCCGTGCAGGATTACTTGGCTTCAAATTGTCCCTGCAAAACAAAGATAGTCGACAGTGAAAAATCTAGATTGGAACAATAATCGAAGTTGCGCGGTACGTATGTACAGCACGGAACGATACTTGACTTCGATACTTTTACCATGGCCGAGAGTGAGTAAAATGCTCACGCAGCCTTGTACCAATTTGGATCGGTATCGCACGCCACGCCATGCGCACGATCCCTTTTACAATGTTCGCCGACATGTACACAAGTGAAATTGCCCAGAACAGCGGGCAAAAATGTGGGTCTCTGCCATATTCAATCTCACCTCGCGATATATCAAGCAAAAACTAGATCCGCCATAAGGAGCCGCAAGTGCCGCGGAAAAACACCGTTTTATAAACGCGCCTTCTATAACGTCGACATGTTCCTTCCCTTTCAGATACACATTACGCTATATAAAGCTGATCGCGTTAAAATTATCGACGCGAGATTCAATCGACAATCTCAATCACTAAAATAAAATATTATGCAGAAATATATAATGAACAACTATATTCGGAAAAGAAGATTTTGCTAAACACTATTAAATTCATAATGTCAACTTATACGCAATTTGAGATTATAATTTAATAAATATAATTTAATAATTTAAATTCATTTTAATTCTTTCTATATAGGTCACCAAAATTACTTCTATACTTCTACTCAAGATGTTATTAATTTAACAATAAAAGCCGATTATTTTATTTTCGGATAATTTATCTATTGGATAAACAAAAGAGTGAAAGAATAAGAGCGTAAGAGAGTAAGAAGTTTAACGAAAGGTGGAACGACCCAGACTAAAACAATGAAGAATTAAACAATTCAAGAAAATGTATTAAATTTAATTCAAAATTTAGTTTATAATTAATTAACTGCATAATACGAACACTGTTTACTTTAAAATTAATTACAGAAATGGATTAATTTATATTGTGTCACAAATGGAAGTTAACAATAACAAAATGTTATTTAACATAAGACTAATTAAATTATCATTACTCTTTTGATATTCAACAATAAAATGATCTATAAGTTTATCTAGATAGATAGATAGATTTAAAAATAATTTTATTTGGACCATCAAAATAATTATAAAATATTAAAACTTTCTGTAGTATTATTATAAACGTTTAAACACTCTATATAATTATTTTGATGGTCCAAATAAAATTATTTTTAAATTTGTATGTAGATAAACTTATAGATCACTTTATTGTTGAATATCAAAATTAATTTTCATTAATCTGTATCTAGCTTAATTTTTTAGCTAACATTAACGCAAAACCGTTCTTTCCATACACAATTATAAAGAAGAGAATTAAAATAAATTTATTAATCTCTTTTCCATAATCATTTTGAGAGTATGATTTTTCTAAAATCTTCACGAAAAAGGCACGGAAGAAGTGTCCTGAGTTATCCGCATTATCGTGTCTCCGTTTAAAGACGTAATCTAGGAGTAATCTAAGAAGACGCATACGAGAGTATCGAGTTTCGCATCGAATTACAGATAAAATCAATAACCAAGAGCATGCTTTTAGGAACAATTGTAAAATTAAATCTTCGAGAATTTCTCTGTCTCATTAACGGTACGCTCATACGAATGGTGAAAAACGTGCAACGGAAAATTCCAACTGGCAAGTAACTTTGCGAATAATCAGACTGATGAACAGTCGGACAACTGCAAAGAGAGATGCAATAAAGAATGTACATCTCTCACTACTCTGAGGTGCGCCAACGATGAATCAGACCAAACCAGCCAAAACCAAGCAACAATGTACGAGATAATAAATGGAGATAATTATAATCCTACTCCTGGACGAAGTGTGAAATCGAGGAAAAAGCTCGTCCCACAATTTTAATTCTGAAAAATGTGAGACTATTATGGTCACGATTTCATGATTCGCGTATTATTACATACAATTATATTAGATGTGGGAAAAAGTTCGTAGCGTTTTTCCCATTAGAAGGCATTAAAAAAACGCCTCGAACTTTTTCTTACACCTAATATATCTCGCACCTATATACGTGCCAAGATAAGACTATAAAGATGCGAATTTAGAGAGGTCACAGTGCGTTAAGCAAAGCTTTAATCAATAAACTAATAGTTTCGTAGGTATAGCCCCGCTACTGTATGATACTATGACCCCCGCATCACTGCTGCAAAGAAAACGGGAGAGAGAAGAACTGAGAGAGAAAAAAAAATGTCCGCGGTGTCGGGCAATAACCGTAAAACCGGCTTTTAATGTTCCGCATCGGGCTATCGTGCATCGTGATCGGACGTTTTCAGAATCTCTCACTGACGTTGTGTACAACGGAGACATGGTATACGTTTATCGGCGGTTTCGTTACGCGTCGCGTTTTCTCTCATAATTTCTCAGTTGAAACCTTTCGATACCTTCGGCCACGCGTGCACGCGTGCAATTTGGATACTAGTCGAGCCGCTATATCCACGCAAGGATCTGCATATCTGGATGAGACATCAATCGCATTTCCTCAATAGTATAACAATTTGAGTTATTGCACCGCCGCGTCGAAATATTATAAGTAAATATATCATAATCAATCAGTCTTATCAAATTCATGAGACTAGAAAAAGAAGGTCACTGAGAGAAGTGTTTGTGACTATAATAGCACGAAAAATAATTATATATATAGTTATAAGCTCCATTTTTATAAATTATTAGTTAGATATCAGTTTTTTTTTATCAGACAAAATATGCAAATATACAGAAAATATGCAAATATGGACAAATAAATATGCATTTTTAGAATACTTTTTCCATAAGATAAATTTCTATTTTCTTATTATAATCTTACTTTCCAATCTGTTTTCTACATCTGTTAAGTCTACAGTGTCAAATTTAACGTAATTTAAGTCGCCACTCCCACTCAATATATTATTTTATATTAAAACAAATTTGACACTATGTAGTGTTAAATTCGATATTATATAGCATCAAATTGACACTACATAGTGTTAAATTTATCCATTTGTTTTAGTATAAAATAACAATATTAAATAGAAGTTAAATTAGATTAGCATAAAAAATGCAATTGCATAAGAATCCGTTTAGTAATTAGTGTTGTAATGATAGTACGTGGATGATCGATAAAGTAACCATCTTGATTTTTGAGGAAAATAAAGGTTTTTTATTGATTGACCTATATAGTAACTGACTATATTTTTGTACTAATTATACAATACCTATAATTTACATCGTTACATTTTCAAGGCCAACTGTATATTTTTTGTATCTATATAAAATTATAATTATTATAAAAATATAATTATTATTACTAATATTATTCTAGTGATAACAGAGCTCCTGTAAAAATAGAGCTCCTAACTATAATTATTTTATCAAGGGATTATAGGCACAAATATACGAAACATTTTTATCTTAGCGTAACATATACTGCAGCAAAATATGCGCATTTCTGTAAAAGATTTAATAATATGAGATATAAAAAATAAATAGCAAAATTTGGATTATATATAAATAATTTACAAAGAACTTTTTATTCTTTCCATAAAAAAGAGCCCACGTTATTTAATAGAGATATAAGAAACTAATAATATATACACATATAAGAGACTGTTTCGCGTCTATTTTTATATCCAACTAGAATGTAGCTTGTCAAAATATGTTGACGATCTGATTACAACACAACACAGTTTATAAACGTTTCGAAGTATTAGACATGTGCCTCGCACTTACGCTAACGATCTCTCACGCTCCGCGCGGTTGCACATTTTATTATACGTTCGCCAATACTCTCCAATTATCATAAGTAAATTGCAACTTTACGGGCACGATAGCTCATGTTCTCCGCTGCAATTATGACGCGCAAACTTGTACGCTGAACGTCGGATTAATTACGAACTCGACAGGTCCGATCTCTCGCGTCTCATTGTTAACGATTCCTACGGATTGCTCCACCTTATTTAATCGAGAATGCGCGTCTTGATTATAATAATTCTTTAGACAGGCGACTTTCTCTCCTGATATTAAGACTTAATCGTCCAACTTATTCAAATAGCCACTCCCATAAACGCCTAATTAATTGACCCATCAACAGATCTTTAGAATCTCAAGTAGTTACAACATATGCTCGGAAGACATTAACAATTTAAAGAAATGCCTCTCAAATGTAAAGCTGCAGTTTATTATGGAATATAAAGCCCAATAATATCTGCAACAAAAAACAGATGGATTTTTGCACCTGAAAATTTTCCATAGAAAAATATTCTTTTAAGAAAACATTTCCGATAACAAATTTTGTGAATTGGAAGACTAACAAAAAAGATACTATAAAAATAGAGTTCTACTCAAAATGGAATCCAGAACGATCGTTCGCTTCGAATGAAAAATCGGACTTATGCAAATGCTGCACAATCTCGGAAAATGTTGTCCCATAATCGAATGAAAACGTCGTTTTTAATTGACATTACGTAAAATCAATGAGGAAAAATCAATTTGCTTCGACAAAGTAGAAAAAGATTGGATGACAGCTAGAGCTTTCTCGAAAGGTTTGGGTGAAGAGAACCGAGAGAAGGACGCAGGAGACAGTAAATGAGCTCTCTCGATGACAGCCGCGTAGCCTTACAGAGCGACGATCATGTTCATTTACATTTACAACATACGCTACTGCCTTATATGCTGCTCATCCACTTATTCGCGCGATGACATCTCTTCCTCAGCCGTGTCTTTTTTTCGTCAGCGTTTCACGAAAGTGATATCCAACTCTTACCTCCCTTCAAAGTCATCAAGAATAACACTAACAAGTTTAATTTCTGACGTTGAACATGTTGGTAATTACATCTTAAATTAAATTCTTACGATATATTTTTCAATAAGACAGTGAAATTTAATTACATATTTACACATGTAATTCATAATTTATTAATTAAATTCTTACGGTATAATTTTCAATAAAACAATGAAGTTTGATTGATTATGTATTTATGTATATTCGCAATATATAATTTGTTAATTAACTGCTTTCAATGAGTCTTCTGCTAATTAAATTTTTATCGAATTTTCGCGCTATGCGAAAATCGTGAGTTTCAACTCAGAGAATATATTAGCGGTAGAAATGATAATAGTGACAAAGCATTTCGCATAAATGAGAAAATGGGTAATCAAGTAGCACGTGATGCATACGATGTTTAGTAACATACGAATATATACCTATACTTTAGTTATGCCGAAGAAAGCGAACCGGTTCTGTGTATTGTTTTCTTTTACTATCTCTCTGTAGCCCCTGGACGCACAGAATAAAAAGAAGCATGGCGGTAGAGGATTAATCTTCTATGAATCTTGCTCAAGCCAATCTTACTCGCGTTATGGCGAAGGCCATCCTTCTTCTTGATGCCTTGCATAATGCGCGCTTCTCAATTGAAATGGCTAAAATATAATCGTATATAGCTTCTTGCGCGCGTTTAGCTTACGGCACTTCGATGTTGCGTCAGGACATTACGAACTACGAATATAGACCACCCATCGCACATCTACACATCTTCGGCAGCTTGCATCTCCTTTGCGATAAATCTATATATAATGTAACCTATTTTTCTAAATGCCCAGCAATTGTTAAATAAACTGAATAGATTCACATAATTCATGGGTAATTCCTAAATAATAGGAATTTCAACGTAATAAATAAGCGTAAATCAGCGTCACTATGTTGATTTATAGGTTAAAGAGATAGTCATTGCGATCACAGACGTATCGCAGTATTGGATTATCTCATAATCTTGTACACATGAGATATAGTATTTTATTTTGTGTTTATATGACGGTACAGCACGTATATCGGTACAAGCAGCTGCAGAATGCGATCGTTCTGCAATTATCGGGAGAATAGGGGTAACTCGTAACGTAAATTTTCCCGTATATCCTATCGCGAGGCACCACATGATCGAAGACTAATTAGTCGCTAATGGCGGCTATGAACAATTTGAATTATTTTGTCATACCAGACTTAGTAATTAGTAGACTTACTCTCCAGTAGCGCCGTTTATCAATCGTAGTTTATTGGAATTCAATAGTGCATAAACACCGATTTATGAGAATCGTTATTAACTGTAGCGATATATGATTTTTGTGAAAGAATCTTACGTAACAAACATCTCAACGCAATCTTCATTGATATATGTATAATATATATAATTTTATATATATAATTTTAATATAAAATATATTTCTCCTCTAATATATTAATATCTGTTTTTCAAATTGCACTGATAGAAAAGTGTTGGTATTTCTATTATAACTATTATTGCATAATAAAATAATAGTCAGGAGCTCTATTTTCATAGTTATTTTCACTGTTATAATATTAATAACAATAATTATATTTATAGTTCTATAAAAAACTATATCATTGGTCTTGAAAATGATTATAATTTATAATCTAACATATACTTTTTATGTATAGAACTATAAATATAATTATTTATATTACTAATATTACAATAACTTCTAACATAATAACTAAAAATGGAACTCTAACCATAATTATATTACCATATAGATAATTATAGTCACAAATGAAACTTTTTTCTCAGAATGTACAATTGTGCAAGTTACAAGATGCACATTATATTATGTACAAACTCAGGTATCTGCAAAATTCCCAAGGCGATGTAATATTCCGAAGACTTGATCGCGACTCGCCTCGATATTACATATTTTATGATGTATTAACGGTAGCGAGAAATCGGTAATTGCATCCATTTACTACGACGGGTTGGTTGGAACGAGCTACATATTCTATACATGTCGATTTAATGGAAAGTAATTACACGCGTTATAGACTATAAACAAAAAAATTATGTTTATAATTATTGATTAAATTTAGTATATTTTTAATATAAATAAAAGTATGAAATAAAGAGGTAGCTCGCCAAATGTTGTAAATCATTTGCTCTACACTTTGTAACGACATATTAATGTAATATTGTTAAATAAAACTTTGAAAAAATTTGCAAGATTTTTTTATATCAATTTATTTCAATACATATATATATATATATATATATATATATATATATATAT
>NW_012130088.1:963383-991038 GCF_000143395.1 Atta cephalotes
TATATATATATATATATATATATATATATATATATATATATATATATATATATATATAATATATTAAATCAATAATTAGTAATAATACAATTAGTATATAATATAATAATTAAATATAATTAATAAAAATCAATTTTTAAGTATATTTTTAATAGCGCGCCCTACTCTATATAAAAAATATATGATATAACAATATGCTAACATAAGAAATAATCCACACATTGGATTCTTACCTTATATTAACATTTAACGTCAAATTTAAATGTGTCAAATAAGATTAATAAGTTGTTAAAATAATCAGGCGGATATCCATGTCTCAAAAAAACGTTACGAACAGCTATACATTGTACGATGTGAATAGACGGTTTGAATTCCGTTTTATGAACGGATCTTTATTGAACAGAGTTATTGCATTTATCGCGCGCAATCGGCGTTTTGTAGACACGCCAGACGATTTTCGCAAAATGAATCTTTCGTAATTACACGGAAAGCGGTGAGCTCGCTTTGCCTTGGGCTCACGCGAGCTTCGGCATCCATCAACGTCGTCTTCGGCATCAAGTCGAGGAATGTCGAGAGGAATTGTGCGCCATCGATAATAACCGTCCCACGATCGACCACGACAACGAAAAAGGTCTCTTTCGCTACTAATAACGTCTTATTAGCACGGACGCGGTGACACATGAAGAATGACCGTAACGAAGCCCTTTACATCTTAACGTGACAAATTACGATTGCGCACGTTACCTCGCGACTCTCGTGGAATCGTACGTGCGTGCATGCGTGCGTTCCCGTGAGCACGCGTGGTTGAACGAGAGAAATCTCGATCGAGTTTTCCAACGTGGCGAAACAGCCGAGTGCCATTCGAATATTTCCCATCGTTGCTTGAGCAGCGGAACTCGCTTCACTATATCATTCTTAGAATCTGCAATTTATAAAACGATTTCTTTTATATAAACCTTGGATGTCAAACATTGAGAATTTCTTTAGGATCTCGTTTTTACGATATATATATATTTACGTATCAAGGAAAGAACAATTTTAGTGAAAATATAAATCTGAAAATAATTTTATTGGATTATCAAATAATTATGTAAGACGTTCCAGATACTAAAATGTCAAAATTATCTGCAGCACTGTTCATTATATTTAAGCGTGCTTCACAATTATATGTATTTTAAAAGTCCAACAAATTATTTCCAGATCTAATATCGAGTTAAATTTTTAGATATTTCATCATGCTTGAGTTTCCTACATAATTATTTCAATAACAATTATTACATACATAAAAATTATTTTCAGATCTAGCTAAACTTTTAAATACTTCAACAAAATCGTTCTCTCCATGTAGATATAATCGTGTAAATCTTTTTATACTTGTTTCCTACATATATAACGTATGATTATGTCATTTTAATGACAGTTTCGAAGAATAAAGAGGATGATACAGATTACTGCGACTTAATCTTGTTACGAAAAATAAGCGGAATCGAATTAGCAGCTTAACGAGGATTCGCTCCTAACGAATCGCGTCGGCGACAAGCGGAGCAGCTTTTTGCACGAAGGCGTGTCGAGCTGCAGGCGCTGAGGATGCGTGCACCGAAGATGCGTGCATTGAGGAGTAGCGCCGGACGCAATAATGTCCGGGTCATGATGAGCGCGATAGATCTCCCGGTAGTAACCGTAACGAACGAGACGATGGCGATGGCAGCAGTCTGACAAAGTAGACAATCCGACGATTGCGCGTATATAGTCACTTCAATGCTTTGCTACGCTAAAAAAATCATCTTGACTATGCGTTCAAATTGTAAAAAACAGATCGCTGTATCAATATATATATATGTTGTTAAATCTATATCTACATGATTTTTCTAAAGTATGTAGAAATTTAAAAAGTTAAATATTGATCTGAAAATAATTTTGTTAAATCATAGAAATAATGATATAGAAACTCAGATGTTGCAAAAAGTTTTGATTCTAACAATTAGCTTGAACATCCTACATAATTATTTTGATATTCAACAAAATTATTTTTAGATCTGTATCTAACTAAATTTTTAGGCCGGTATTAGTCCGTTCTTATTTCAAGATCGTCTTATTTCTAACCGTCTTAAAAATGCTAATACACGGCCCTCTGATTGGCTTATGACATCTTAAGACTGTTATGACATCTTAAGACTTAAGACAACCTCAAGTATAAGAATCGACTAAGAAGAACCGGCTTTAGATACTTTAGCAAAACTATTATTTTTTTCATGCGTATAATAAATATAATGCTAGATATATCATTGCAATCGTGAATTATACCTGACGATATCATTGTTATTGGATAAGAAAGAAAATAATTAAAATTATGTGAAAAAAAAATGCGTATTGAAATAGTAATGCAATTAAAAATGATTTCAAGAATTAAGACATAGTAAAATCGAAATTAACAAGAATTCTTATAATTATGTCGAATAAGATTTATAATTGACAAGATTTTAGTAAATAGAAACAGTCCTTGAAGCTCATGCGTATCCAACGAATTAAAATGAGGGCTGATTGCTGCATTGAATTGAATTCCTTCGGGAGGCAACGTAGGACATAAAGGAGTCTGTTCTTGATTATCCCCTGGAGGATCGCGATGTTCATGAAGAGAACGAACGAATCGGTAGTATCCAAACGGGGAGGCGTGTATATCCTTCACGTGACACGGGAACGAATGGCTAGCTGGTAGTATCCGAGGAGCAAGCAATATATACCTGGGTTACACAGTACTCAGTGACTAATGAACCTTTACAGTCACCTTTACGTCCGACTGTCGACGCAGCGTGACTGGCTGAGTTTATTGCCGATGCTAATTCACGGGTCTCAGCAATTAGAGGCCACCGATGGGAGCTGCCGTAAGGATCCTTATCCACCTGCGGAGCTCCATCGATTCTCAATGGCGATGTCTGCTCCGATATCGCTCCATCTGTTCGACGCGATAACTCGCTCCGATACAATGTGTATTAATTAAAGTTTACTCAAGTAAGAAAACTCTCTAATCATAAATAGTATTATGTATGCATAAATTATTCAGTTTGTGATGCGAAACATCCTAGAATCCTCGATTAGTTTCACTGGCAGATGGTGAACATGCCTGTAAAATCTAACATGTATGTTCACATTTCTATTTGTCATAAAAAATGTATTAAAAAGTAAATATCTATAAATGTATATAAAGATTTTATACGCTTTCCACTCATTATCAACTATGTTTCACGTTCTAAATAACGTCAATCGAAATCGTCATGCATCGTTCTTCTAATTCTCTAATCTACGTTCACGCAATCGTCATCCACGTTTCTAATTTACAAGCAACGTGCATCTGTCTGCGAAGCTGGACAAGTCGACACGGCATGTCTTTTACGCATGTCTCTTATGCATAGAAGGACAAATCCTTTCTTGCCAGTGACAACGCGACAAGGGACACACCAAGGGATCCAGGTGATGGAGAAGGTAGAGGCAATGGTACGGAAGGTCACGCGGAAAAACCGGTATGCCGGTAGCACGTACGGCTAATGACGGGGCGCAGCAGCGGTCATCAGGATACACTGTAGCAGCAGGTCTTCGGGGTCCAGTGACGAAGACGAACGGTGCAGCTGGACGCGCCCGTCGAAAAAAACTTGTCGCCGAAAGGAATATTCATACAGCCGTGCGAGTCTACGCCTCGAGAAATCGTTAGTGCATTGTGTCTAAGAAAACTCACGTTCTCGAGATCATGAAGACAAAGATTGTGTTATTGTGAATCGTAGCATCTAAAGGGATAGAATATTTGATGTATTTTGTATTACGAAATACTAAAGTCGAAATACTAAAATAATACGATATGGACGGCGAAAATAATTAAAGGATTTTCCAAAAAATCAAATAAGTAAACTTCAAAAAATTTGAGTTATCCATGCGGCAAATCGTTCTTTATTAGTAACATCACATCATGAATTTTGCTTCGACAAAAATCAAACAATTTGGAAAATATAAGAGTTTTTAACATTTGCAAAGAATGTTTCTATTAAGAACAATTTGTAAAATTTTACAAATAAAAAATGAAAAATTATTGCTTTATACTTTAAACAATATTTTCTGTCTTTTACCTTTATTATTATTAATGTTGTATAAAAAAAGGTGAATGTAAAATATTATGGGGGAGGGAATAAATAAATAATAAATATAAAATTCCGCAAAAACCAAACAAATCCAGAAGTTTTTTATTTTTATCAATGGATCTTTAAAATATTAACCAAAATCTAAAACTTTATTTTTATATCTATTGTAGGTCAGAGAAAAATTACAATATTTATATAGTAAATTATTTTAAGATGAATTTCTTGTTTCCTGAAAATTTAACTTTTTAAACTTATTCATATAGTTCTTCTGACAATCTCTTCAATTTATAAACGAAATCAATATCAAATAATAGCAGATTATATAAAAAAATAACATACTTTTATATCGTACAAAATTGATATTTTATATGATAAAAGCATGTTTATTAATTTTCTGACATTCGATAAATGCAAGTAAGTGCGAATTTCAAATAAATTCTATGTAATAAATATTCGCACAATAATAGCTAGCTAATTAATTCTATTGAAATAAACACAATAACGATTTCACGTAAACGGCAAGCAACGGCCATAAACGGTGCTGACTTCTATTTGACTCAATGGTATACATGCGTGCCCGTTGATATGGACCACGCATACACCGCACACACTACCGATAGTGATTGATGATGATTAGCCGTCGATTTGCCGATAAGGAAATGCTATGGTAGATCAGGTATTTACTGAGCTATGACGTAGACCGCGATATTAAAACGTCGCGTATGTTCGTGTCAATCCGCCACACAATATGCAATTACAGCGAAGTGTAAATGTATGATTGTGTACATTCGTACTTTCTAGTCCAATCGCGATGCATTAAATGTCACATATATTATATTTAAGTTCATTGAAAGGATTAGAAGATTTCACAGGCAAAATGACACGAAAATTAAAGTACAAACTTTTAGATTAATTTTCATTTTAATGTATACTGTATATACAATAGATAAAATTGATCTAAAAATTCGTATTAAAATTCTTGTATCGTTTTAATTATAAAATCTTCTAATTATGAATATGTGACATTTGATGCATTGTGATCAAACTGGAAAGTACAAACAGAAGCGATCATTCGTGTACTATTTGCTATAATAAATAAATAAAATCTAACTTGCAAACCAACATTTTAACTTTTCGATCATTAATCCATTTAAGCAGTTGCGTATAGATTCATACAACGAGTTAATACATTTTACAAAGTTTTTACAATATTATAAAAACATTATACAACTGGAAACGTTACTCGGCTACATGTAGACACGTATCGAGAGTCGCGAGCTTCGTTGGCGCTGAAGATCACGGTCACAATTGTCGTGCCGTTGTCGCGAAGATACAAATCTACCTGCGTGACAATCGCCGGATAACAAAGAGAGTGCATCGGTATGGCGAACATGCAATTCTACTGGTTACGCGTGATACGCGATGCGTACTGATAAGCAATCTCGTAATCGCGCATGGATCTACATCTCTTCCGGCATATTGGCCATATACTACGGCCGTCCGTAAATCTTATCTGGTAAGATAATCGATACGGCGATATCCGATACGATAGGACAAAGATCTTACTACAGTTCGATTATCAAATGCGCTCCTTTGTGCATAATATCTTCATATACATCCGCAGATAATATTGGGTCTTTATTAGAGATATTACATATATTGCGAAATATGATAATTGAAATCATTACATACATATGTTCCCCTCAATAAAGATTTATTTAAGTATTTGAGTGAGCAAGTGAGTGGCTACAATACTCACTGAGAGAAAGGATTTTGTTAATTTAGCAAGCCACCAGTACCTTTAACCGGTGATCGGTAAATATGTGACAATAAATTTTGTTGTTGTGTTTGCTACTAGTACCAACCACTTATTAGTAACAGAAGCAAACTAGAATCTAATTTATCTTTTGGATAGACTTTAGGCTTGTTTACTTAGAATTCGAATTAGATGATCCTGGAGTCTTAAGTCGTAGGAAATCGATCAAGCACAGTCAAATGTAGAGAGAATATTTTGTATTGGTCAATTTCTTACGATTTGAGACTTTGTAACTGTCTACGATTTTTATTATATATATATATATATATATCTGAGCTTCTTATTTGCTAGTGATATTATTAATTATTTGTTACATTGACGAATTAATTTGCAATCGTAACAAATCGATCAGTTTTTTAACAAATACCACATTTGCTTTTCCTTGATTTGTTTCTATAACAAAATCATTTCTCTCAATGCTTTAAATATAGTTTTTTAAATCTTATTCGGGAAATATATAGAAAGTATTACCTAGGTGCACAGAAGTCTTAAAATTCATTATTTTTACATTCCCTTATCTCATAAAAAAGTATTAACTAATGTAAATTATGGTATAATATACTAACAAAAAATGTAACTGTAGAATTAAAATATTTTTTGGAGTGTTTCTATAAACTTAAATATTTTTAAACAACTTACTTATTTAAAAGTTAGTAACTGTAGACTTTATATTAATGATTGCGAAGTTCTGTGTCAAACTTTTTATTGTATTTTTATATATAAAATAAAAATAATTGCTCGCCGCTTTGTATACATGTTTGCTGCTATATTTGTTTTTATATTCAACATTAATTGTTTGCAGAATCACATTTTGCTTTTCTAGAAATAAAAGAAAACGTAATTGATCAAAATTATTAAAGAAGCAAAATTTTCAGAAAATCCACAGTTGAGGATAAACAATTTAAAAAATTAAAGATAAAACATAATCTTCAAAAATTTCGACATTGTTCAACAATTTTAACTATTTACAAATAATTTTAATATTAAGGAAATTATTCATATAATTCGTCAAAAGTTATATAACACAAAGCATGAAAGATCTTTGAAAGTGTAATCGTTCAACCTACTGCGTAGTCAAGTATCTTCTGTATTTCCGTAATAAGGCATGATCGCGACTAGTCAGAAGCAAGACATCGACAAGACATGAACGCGTTTAAGGATCTTGCTGGACACTCGGGACACATTAAGGACCCGTATCTCACTAAAGGGACGAAATAGGCGGAGATCGTGGCTCGGCCTGGCATTACCAATCGAATCGTTCTGTCGACGATACACCAATAAATAAAACTCGATGTTTGTTGAGAACAACCAATAATGATTACATGTCTACCGGATGTTATAAAACAGCAAGGCACTGTATAATACATCACGTACTTTTACTGTAACCTAAATCAATTTAAAAAAATATCGTAAATCTTTTTGGGATGATTTTGCGAAATCTCATACCACAAATAAATGTCTATTATTAATTAACGTTTAAAAACTATGAGAGTTTATGTTTTGAGAATGTAAAAAAGAAAATGTGAAGATTCTATTTAAAACAAATAGGTACATATAATGTATATGAAAATTTTTCATAAGTATGTACTGATTGAAAGATATTTGCTCATGTTTTTATAATGCGCACTCGAAACAGAATGGAAAGAAATCTCGGACACAACCAAGAAAGAGTCCAGATATTTGCTCTCGTACCGCGGACATTTTATAGCTATGTAAATTTTCAGCTTAATCGCCTCATGGTCCTAAGCGATTTACGATACGATCTTGTGAGAAAAATATTTCATCGGCATCGCATTAAAGGTATACATGTTCGTGCTAAAAATATAAATGCAGAATTTAAAATTTCTTCCTCTTTTTCATATTCAAAAAGAGAGAGTTTAATTTCCATAAAGAATTACAATTAGCATAGCAAATCATTTTATATTGTTGTCGTTATATGAAATTATTATAATAAAGAATAAAAAATAATATAACAGTCAAAAATATAAACCTCATATTAAAAAAAATAAATTATATTTATGTGCAAATTTGCTTGTATATTTATTAATGTAATATATACAGTAAACAGCATTTAAAGAGGTAAATTGATTTATTAAAGAATAGTTATCTCTCAAAAAATAGATTGAAAGTTACAATTAAACTATTCCTTTGAACACGGAAAGTACAATTGAAATCCTTATGAAACATTGTTATTTGATTTTTCCATCGTTCATTCCTAATAGGGCTTCCTATTGTTAGTATAATTCCCGCACGCTCTCACATGCCCACAAGACTTTCAAGGGATCATCAGATTGATAGTCGATCAATGATTAAGCTTGTTTCTGATCATGGCAAACTTGTATGATCAAAGGAATAGAACTTCTAGATCATTTGATATGTCCTTGAATTTGATATATTCTTTGATATGTCCTAGATTTTTACATGTATTATTTAAGTTTTTATTGAAGTTTTATTGAATGTACATACAACTTTAGTTGTTTAATAAAGTACGTAAAAATTTACTAAATATGTATAATGTAAATATATAAATATATATATAATGTAAATTAAGAACCAGTATTCACAGTTGGTTCTTATACTTAACCCTAATCAATATTTGTAGATCCAAAAAATCCAGACATTTTCTTCAATCGTGTAAAAAATATAACGAATATTTTTTTTACTCTTATATAATTTTATTCCTCAAATTCATTTGGATCTTCAAAATAAAAATTAAAATCTTTATTATTTTATTATTTCAAAGATACATTCATTTAAAGTGGACTTGCAAATAACAGTTAAAGAAATTTTGGAATACCGCTTAGGATATTAATTAAGACTATCTTAAGTATAATCTTAGGTTGTTATAAACTAACAATTACAGAATCACATAAATAAAATTTCTAGTTAAAAATGAACGAAATGGAAGATTCTGATGATATCAATCAGAATTCTGGTTATTTAAACTAGAATTATAATAGATTCAAGTAGACAAATTCTGATTTGTCCATTTCAATCAACAAACTTCAATTTAATGCAATCAAACTTTTTTTCCAGTGCATATCAGCATCTTAAATAATGATGTTTAAATAAGAATATAAAGTGGATATCAATTTAAGAACCAAAATATTGTTAATTTGTTACACATAAGACTGACATATATTTAGATCTACAAATGATTTCTAACACGTTTGCCAACAGAATTCAATGACACTTCAATGAATTCACTACATCGACAGATCGACATTGTCGCCTTGACAACTTGTCCGTATCTGTAACATTGAATAGCTTCGACGAGCGAAATGTGTCCCATTGACACACGATTCATAAAACATGAATCTTGAGGAGAGGACAGAAGAAACATCGTGTGCAATGTACGACACTAAATGACAACTTGGAGGTTGCGTGAAGATCAAGTAGCAATTATACATATATTAACCTTTAATAACATCCAGCCTTTTCCCTCAATAATTTCGTTCTCCATTTCTCCTCTTAAAAGGGTTACGGCTTCACTTTCACATGCATAATAAAATGGATACGAGCGAATTCATCGCAGATTCCGGGTATTTTTCTCGCGCAAAATACATGCGCGCCCGTCCGGAGAGATTCATGCGCGTCAGGACAAAATTACCGCGGATTTTTTTTTATCATGCCGGCCTCTAACACCCAACTTTACTCGTCTACCTCGGCGGCGCAGCGGCGACAGTTGAAAATAGTTTCGCGCCGACGAGCCGTGACTAAATGAACGGAAAACGATGGGCAGCCGGACTGACAGCGTCTATGCACGCGTCATTATCCACTCCAGGTGCTGTGCGCCGCATATTTGCATGTCAGCGCGAATGCCGCACAGCCGCGAGACGTCGCGCCGTGACATCCTGTACGACGAAAGGAAAAAGGAGAAAAGAGAAAAAAGTCAAAAAGAAAGGTAGGAAAAGAAGGGAAAAAATCGCTCTTCAAAATCGTGCAGGAAAAACTCATGGAAGAAACAATTTTTTACACGATTTCTTCCTCGGAAGTAAAGACTTCTAACAGAGTCTGTCCATCAGCGATTTGCTCAAAATCCTACGAAAGAGAAAGGCTAGGTATATAATTTCTTCTTATATACTATGTGCTATCTCATTCTAACTTATACTGTTTCACTTTTCAACTTTAATTAACCTTTTGTAGGCACACATATGTTTAGACACTCTGGGTCTTTTTTGCCCAGCCCAAATTTTTTTTACTTTCTAAAAAAATTTTTTTTAAATCTAGAAGTATTCAGAATCACTTTTAAATATCTCTACATTACTAATTATTTAACGTAATAATTATTTAACGTAACTAATAAAATCATTATTTAATAAAAATTGAAATTTGGGCCAAGAAATTTGAAAGAAAAACTTCGCCTGGGTTAAAAAAGATCCAATGTTCCTACACTCTAAAAAATATCGGTGTGGATTTTAACATTATAGGTTTTAAATCCACTCCATAATGTTGATAAGCATCAAGGGTTCGAAATCACTACATTAATATTAACATTAAACACAAGGTTTGTTCCCGTCGCAAGCTCCAACATGCTCCAACATGCTCCTATCACAGCTCCTATTCACTCTATCAAGAGTATTGGAATGAGTAAGAGTTATGGTAGAAGTATATTACACATGTTGGAGCATGCGATGCGAACAAACCTACAGTGAGAATTACAGAGATGACAGTAGACAGTCTTGCAGTTTTTTAGAGTGTAAAAAGGGTCGAGATTATAGAATGAGACAATAGAGAGAAAGCAATTATATATATCATTCTCTCTCGTAGAATTTTGACAAAATCGCTCGTGGCAAACTTTGATATAGGGTTCTTGTTTGAAAGTGAAACGAGACATGCCTTCAGATAGAACAAACATAGGTGCGTCATCGCGCTCCGGACGCTCTAACAACGAACTCGCGGCGTCAGGATGGGAACAGGTAGACTCTGCGTCGGGTGCCTGATTACGCGTGCATGCGTGTGAGCATGCAAGTGCATACGCGTGCACGCGTGTTAGTTGTGTTCGCTCGTATACATCGACGCCACGCCACACCGTCGCGTTTTTACGGAGAAGCTGCCTTCGCCAGATGCAGCGCGGCGGTACCGTGCAGGACCATCGCAACAGCATCTTCACCAGCCACCACCGGGACTTTCGTATAAATCAAAGCTTCGTTTCGCGCGATCTCCCTCGACCGGCCATAGGTAGGTAGGTAGGTATAATATCTTACGTCGGGGTCAAGGTGAATGCGTCACGCTCGTTTACGGGTTACACACGTGCGTGGATTAAGTACCACTACGGGCCATCGGGTACCAGAAAGAAAACTAATCTTCCCGTTTCGCGTTTGACGGCGGAGTCGAAAGAGGTTCTCTCGCGCTTCTCGCCGGACTTTCCTGACATCCCCAGGCTTATACATCGTGTACGCGTGTTGTGTGGGTCCTACGTGTTGCAAGGAATTTATGTCTAGCCTTAGACTGCTCACGTGATTGAACATACTGAGCGATATTCTACATAACGAGATGAAAAGATCAAGTTAAAGTTTTTGACGAATTAATACTTTCAGAAGACACGTTTGATTCTATTTCAACAATTAGAAATAATGCAAATGTACACTCTACTTGAAAATCATATCGCTTCCTTACGTTAAAAGTGATATAACTAAAAAAATTAAATCTCCTACAAAAGAAAAGAAACTATTTTTCAATTTGAAAAAATATTGATATATTGTGACAAAAAGAATATATTCTTAAAATGATCAATTGTTATTTTTAACATTTTCACATTATTGAGAAGCATAAATGATTCACTTCCTTATTTCAAAATTATTATGAATGAATTAAGTAAAACCTTAATTTCTTTTAAAAAACTTTCTTGATCCTTTAAAAATCTTTTTTTATTATAACGATTCGACGATGTTATGAAGTTATTCATAAAAATTTTTGATGATTGATACAATTCATACAATAATGTTTACTAATTCATTACTGATAATAACTTGAAAATCACATTTTTTTGTTGTGTCACTTTTGAAATAAGGAAATAATATTGTTCATGATTAAATAATTTCATAAAAATTATTTAATTTCTTTTAAATCTTTTAAAGCGCATCAATCACGCGAGAATAAAAAGCAGAAATAAAACGTGATACGCTGCTATTCTCATGTTATTCGAATATATGGAATTTTTCTGACACGATCGCGATCTTGTTTATTGACACGCAACATTATGCAGCTCCGTAAGGCGTCCTTCAGGAATTCGCCTTTCTTTTGTAATTGTTCTTACCCGTCGTATCCACGGCCTAACCGCGGGTAGCCTAGAAAAAAAAAGTTGCTCGCTTCACCAGCGGCGGAATTCGTGCTGAGAATAAATAAATTAATAAATCGATCGCGCGGCATGGCCGGAATGCACGCGTGCGGCAAAGAAAGGGCGCGCGTACGCTGCGCATACCTGCTCGTACGGTACCTTTCAAATAATTCTCGAACACGCGCATTGCAGCCCGCAGAGAAAAGAGAATTAAATGCCGATGCACCGATGTTATCGGCTCCATTTTAATAAAGGCAAAATGCAATACACACATACACGGTTTAAGAATCTCCGATGACGTGATCGAACAGCGGTTCGTTGAGCCCACGGAAGCTTGACGCTTGACACAGAAAGATAAGAAAATGTAAGCAAATTATTAAATTAAATTTAATTGAATTTGATGAATATTATTGAATAATATTCTTAATATTAATTGTACATGATATAATATATATTATGTAAAGAACGAAATTAAAATTTAAAGAATTATTTTTATATTTAAAACGAAAATCATCCGTTCCAATTCTATGTTGTATATAGTTTCACTGTATTCTGCATAAATAATATTATGTAAATATAATTCTTTCTCTGTACTCAGACCGTTATCTATTATTTATATGTGTTTTCTTTTGTGTCATCTTTTGTCTGTAGTAAAGCACACAGAGTCTCTTTTGATTTTCAAATTTCAATTTTTAATAAAAAAATGGTTTTAACATTTAAGTTAAGTAACTATTTAGTAATGTAGCAGAGATGTCGAAAAATAATCTTTTTTAGATTTTTTTTGAAAACCCAGAAGCCGTACAGTAAAAAAATTTGGACTGGACAAAAAAGACCCAGAATATCTACAGAATAAATAAAAATATGTGTTTTATAGAAAAGAGTTTTTATACTACTGACTTGCAATAATCTAAGCATGATTCTTTGTATGATTTTTGCAAATAATCTTGCTAAAGTTTAAAGAACTAAGATTAACAAATTAATGACCGTTTCTAATATAGATTGACTTCAATCTCAATCTATTAGGTATGGGAAAAAGTTTATGGCGTTTTTCCCGTTAGATGTAATGGGGAAAAACGCCACGAACTTTTTCCCACACCTAATAATCATTCATTGTTTATCTTTTTCTAATTCATAGAACTAGAAAGACAAAAAGTAAATTAAACTGAGATTAAAGTCAATCGATAGAAACATAGACATAAATAAAGCTTGAAGCATAAAGTATTCCGTTAAAAAAAAATATTGAAAAATAAGTTATTCACATGATCGAAATCTAGTTTATGCAGATATGTTATTTGTAACTCAATTAATCATTCATTATATGTCTAAAAAGAACAGACTTCATATTTGTAAAAGACATCATTAACGTTTAATGTAACATCGACAAAACACCGAGTATAATCGAAAGCGATTCATTGATATTTATTTATGAATGCTTGGTAAGGGCTCGGCGCTCGATAGACACCGTCGTATTAACATTTAGCGCGCCGCGGATTTCATCGTCAACACGAGGCGTGTTATTGTACCATGTACGCCGCGCAATTTGTTCCAATTTTTTTTTCTAATACACGCGCAACGCGACACATCGCACACGCCATGCCGCGTGCGTCTTCTCGTAAACAGGAGTGCCCGCGCTCTCGGATCTCGAGAAGATGAAAAAGTAGACGCCGCCTGCGCGACGCACCGGTATGCAATCTCGTGATTGACTCGCCTACATTTTCCGCGCTTTTTCCTTCTGTCGTTCCTTCCTCCTATCTAGCACACAAGCCCATCGCGTGCCGAGAAAGTCGGGAACGTTCGCGGAAATCGGACTAGGCATGACATATGATTTGTGTTTCAATTTCGAGAATTCTTGCCCGACATCCCGTCAATACAAACAAGCAGTCCGTCTAGCTTTTAATGCAGAAGTAAGGAATAACGACATTTATAATAAATTACAATACGACAAAAATTATATGGTATGAATTGCAATTGCCTACAAGAAAATTCCAACATTTCAGAGTGTCAGTTTGAATTAAAATCACATTGGAAAAAGATTCTGGTTGTATTAATTGGAATTCTAATTAAAAATGAACAAATAAAAATTTTCTGGTTGAATCTATAATTCTGGTTGAATCTATAATAATCTTATAATTTTAGTACTATATATAATTCTAGTAAAGACAACTATAATTCTGATTGATAATCAGAATTTTGTGGTTCATTCATTTTTAATCAGAAACTTTCCTCAATTTATATCTAATATTTCTTATTAATCTCACCCTCTAAAGCTGATGCCAAAATCTGTGACACAATTGCTGTTACTGTCTGTAATATCCATTATATATTTATATAATTTATATTATAAAACACACTAATTAATTTCAAGGAACCATAATTATATAACTCATATAAAAAAGAAATAAATACGTACATTTTAATAAGAATAATTTAAATGTGGAGATGTAAAGAAAATTGAATTGACATTTTTGACAAACAGATTTATAACTAAGTCCCGGAGGATTAAGAAGTGGAATTTAGATTCGACAAAGAATTTATAATTTGAAATAACTACGATAATAATATATAGTAACATCTGTAGTGTAAAAATCTTTAGTGTAAAAATTAATATAAAATCGCTTTAATAATTTTTAATCTAAATAATAATGGTGTCGGCACATAAGACACCGTCCGTTTATACTTCTTGATATCGTGCCATTACCAATGCCCAGCTTGACGGTTCTTATTTCATCCACGACCGAATCAGTGCATAACTCAAACGTCACCCAGTACGACGTAGATCTATCAAGAGTCCGTCGTGGGTTGAGAGAATCGACAGAAAGAGAATGGAAGCCACGGATTAATCTCGAGGTGCAACGCGTGCAACGTGCAGCACCGGCGAACCAACGGTGTATAATTCATTATTTTTGCGCTGTCAACCCTCGCGTATTCTGTTGTCTTCGAAAGACTAAACTGCAGTCTGGTGCGGTGCTTAGGAATCGTGTGGCACGGCGAGCTTGCGGAAAGGACGGCGCTTGTGCGATTTTTATCGTCTCACATATCTACAATATTATCATATCTTCGATTGCGAATACTTACAGCGTATTTTTATTCAATCGTCTTGTGCTCTCGTGCCCCTATTTTTATTTTTGCATCCATAGTAAGCTCATATATTTAAAGGAAGAGTATTAACTTCTATTATGAATAATATACAGCTAGCATAATTTTTTTAACTCAAACATTCGCGTGTGGCTGACATTTCAACATTATATTTCAACTTTTTCTTTGATAATTTACAATTAAATAAAGATTAATATTTTATACATCCTTTAGACCAGATTCTTTAGATCTATCCAATTTGAGCTCCGGAGCCAAAACGCAAAGTTATCGACGCAAAATAATTCAATGTAAGATTTTAGAAATTATCAAGTGTTGATAGTAGATAAACGTCACTCAGATGCATATTTACAGTCTCCGAAATCTTATCTACAGGTTTGCTTTAGATAAAGATAAAAGACAAAAACATTTTTAATTGTGGAATGATTACACTAAATATAATAATGTATATACATAAATAGCATGCACTCAATATTTGGCGATTTATAAAGTTGAAAGATCCTGGAATACCAAGGAATGAAGAGCATAATTAAGCACAAAAATGTGTAAAATAACTTATTAGTATTGCACTCCCCTTTCCTCCCTTACTCTCTATTATTTATTACTGTATAAATACTCTATTAGTAATAAATTACGCTCATTTCTTTTTGCTCGTAATTCTGAACATACACATCTATAATTTTAGAACGCTATGACCGGAACATTGAATTATTATCCGAAACGTGACGGAACATTATGCCATTGAACACTTCTTTTGGAGTAATAACATTTATCGCATCTGCTGCTCTAAATTGCATTTGCATGCCAAACGTCTCGAAACGACAGAAATACCTGTTTTCTTGACATGGAACAACGGCGATGCAGTCGAATCTATTCGCAATGGCATGGCATACAGGGATATGCACCGATTTGCAACGAGTAGTTTAGATGCACTTTGCGATTTGTCACGGACTCCGACGTGCCGCCCGTTACGACAACCGATCGAAATCAATGTTTATGGCGAGTGCAGTCGATGGTAGCAATATGATTGGGTAACTAGCAGGTGACTCGATGAGCCGGATCGTATGGGAAAGCCGCGTTTGTGCGACTCTATTTCCTCGCTATTGTGCGCCAACGGTGACAGAAACTGGCGAGATTTATTCGCCACGTCGCGGACACGGACAACACCTTGTTCTCATTCGCGTGCTCCACTTTTAACGCCGTCAGCGCACTCTCTTACTCAGTTTCATAATTTACTTCAGAGACGGATAATAAAGACTTTTTGCTACAAAAGGTTTTGCGAACGCCAATGTCGCGTTAAGTGATGCGAGGTGATAACAATTTTACGATTCGAATATACTGAGAGAAAAGTGTTTAGTATTTGTGACTGTAATTGCTTGGTGAAATAGTTGTGGTTAGCTTTCTGTTTTTATAATTATTGTTATAATATAGTAATAACAGAAGATATGCTTGTAATTTATAATAGTTTTCAACACACTACTAAACATTGGAAAACATTTATTCATTATTAACAGTCATTAGGAATGTTTTTGATAAATTTTGATCCTCTCCGATGAATTACCCTCATATCTTGATGCATTTAACGATGTATTAAGATATGAAGATAACTCGCAAATCGTATAGCTTTTTTGAATTTTGTGGAAGCATCAAAAATATTGTTAATAATAATAATTATATTTATAGTTTTATTTAAAAAATATAGTAATTGGCATAAAAACTATCTATTATAGTTAAATTATGATAAATACAACCATTTTTTTTCAGTGTAATTTCGTGTGGAACATCTCATTCGAAGAGAATTATATCTCAAAAATTCTTAATAACTTGTTAATAGAATTAATAAATATTTTTCAATTAATGATGTGTGAAAAATTATGTTATTCATTTTCTACAATAATTCAAAAAACAAAGTTTCAAAAATAAGTTTAAGTGCTTTGAATTATTAAAATTTCGTAATATTAATTTTAAAATACAATTTTAGAATTAGTAACAATGAATTATAGAGAAATAATATTACATTCTTTTTTAAAAATATTTTTTTTCTTTACGTTTCCGTTTTTTTTTTGCAAGCAAACAATTTGTAAATTATATCATTGCAGCAATATTATTTCTTGTATTATGTATTAAAAAATATCGATGTGAATTTAATATCATGCGATATTTATATAATTTTCATTGTGTTAGTATTAATATCAGCAATATGATATGAATTTGTAATCTCTGATATTCATAGTAAATTGATGGTGTTAAATCCACATCATGTATTGGTGTCAATATTAACACCAATGTCAATATTAACACTAATTCACTGAGAATTAAGTATATAAATACCACATGATGTTAAGTATCCATATCGACATTTTTCAGAATGTAGCATATTTTAAATCTCTCAAATACATTTTCATACGCACATAATTTCTAATATCGAAATTCTTTTGTCATAAAGCAAGTGATTTTTCTGCTGGTAATGGCTGACAACTTTTACAAGTCACGACAAAACTGCGTCAATACTGCGACAAGTACCGCTCTACGGAAAATAGCGAATAGTAAGCGTCGTCGCGTCGCAAGCGCGTAGAATAGCCGGCCGGCTACGCGAAATTAATAATCCGTCGTTCCTTATGCTTCGTTATCGCGCATCGTCACGTCTTTATAACGCGGCCGACCCCCATACGTCAGATGTTATCGCGGTATCTCGTACGGCTAGCAGCTAGTAAAGTAAGTGCGAGTAAGTATAAACTACTGCGCTGCGAGCCACCACCCTCGATGTTCCGCCCCAGCGAATAGATAACATCTTCGTGCATACACTCGCTCTGTCTCTCACTCTCTCTTCTCTTTCTCAGCATCTCCGCCGCGCGCCTTCCTCAACCCTTCCGCTCGCAACTCGCGACCGATCGCCCGGAGGCTTCCCTACAAGCAGCTACTTCAGTAGCTACACCATCTGGGCACCATAAATCCCCGTTAACCGTCTATGCTGCACCGATATACGTGGGCACGAACGAACGTCTATCGTATCTGGATCGCGTTTTCGGATTTCGGCAAACAGCTGGCTACAGATTTTTAGATTTCACAGAGAAGATTACGAATCGGATTCGATAATATATTCCATGCATTGAATATCAATTCCAATGAGCAAATAATATGTATTATTGTTTCCTTTTATTTCTAAACTATGCGAAAAAAAAGTAAATTTGAAACTATATAAAAAAATATAAGAAAAATATATAATATTTTAAACGTGACAATACAAATTTTTGCTCTTTTAATGCCAACTTCTTAAAAACTTCTCATTATAAAAGTGGAAGATACGATGATAAATTGTAAATGGCCTACAGATACAAATTTTAGAATTTAAAGATATGTTTTAATTACGAAATATTCAAAATATTTAAAATATGAAATTACACGGGGAAATTATATATACGTAGAATAATAGCTTGATAAATAAATTTTATATGTTTTGCGCAAATAATTATAGCAGAGGATATTTCTGTAAAAATCAATTTTCAAAATCAACAGGGCTTATTTTTAATCGCCTTTTTTTTGCGAAAAATCGGTTTTTCTAAGCAAAAAGAGCTAGTTTTTAATCAATCTTTTTGTAAAAAATTAAAATTTATTTCTTGCTCCTCACATATAAAATCATTAGATATAGATTATTCTATTTTCATTCATAGATGTTTCTAGATCTATTTAGGAGATCGATACTTGATTCGCTTGTTTCAAAAGACGATTAGACTTTGAATAATTATTCTCAAAATAAATGATTTGATCAATAAACACAAACTCGCAATTGATAGTTTCCATTCATTTTATGAAAAAAACTAAAATAGGTCGTCGAAAAGTAAATCTTTCCGTTCAAAAGTAAAATTGAACGGCGGGAGGTTTAACTGGGCGACTTGTTGAACGCTTCGCCTCGCCGACGTGTTAGATCGTTCGAATGCCGATATCTGATAATTGTAGCACCGTGCTCGACCACAGTATATCGGCATCTCCGGAGATGTCGATCCGCTGTTGAAGCCGTAGCGAACCGCGGTCTTACAAGCCACCACCGCGTGGGAGAATATGTTGCAACCTGGTCCGGAGGTTCTGCTTCTGCTCCTTCTTCCTCTTCTACATCCTACAACTTCGTCCCGTTCTCTCATCCCCTCTTTCCCGGTTTTCTATGGGAACCTGACGAAGAGATCCTTCCTAACCACTGCAATATATTGCCATTTGTTCTGCTCGCTATAAGGCAATCGAATAGGTTTGTCAGTATCACGGAATCGAACCTTCGAATCCCGTCCGGAGAAGGAGAAGTAAGTTGATCTTGACCGTTATTTCGCCGGCGCGAATATGGTCCCGGTCGGTGATACCAGCGAGGATTATATCGCTGACTCTACTACGATCGCCTCCATCGATACTTATGTACGCGGGAATCTTCCTCGTTTTCTCACCGCGCCGATTTTTCGTGTTCCTCCTGTGCTTGTTATTCATTTGTTGATCGTAGATCTTCTTCGACAAGAAACATTGCCGTCAGAACACGAAACGGAAATTACGTTAATAATCGTAGAACAGATCCTATTCTACGAGCAAGAATTCGAACCTAAGGCAGTTGAAGTACCTAAGTAGAAGAAAACTACTCAGTTACTTGGTAATATTCTTTTTAAAAGTCAATTCATCTTAATGGCATGAAGAAAAGAATGTTACAATATAAAGAAGATAAATAAATATTTCTATTTTTAGTAGCATGCATGAAAAAAATATTATCCTTTATTCTTTAATTCTATATTTTAAGTATTATTCCATAAAACATATTTCATAAAAAAAAAGAATTACAATATAAATAAATTTTACAATATATTCTTGGTAAAACTTCTTTTCGTTAGAAAGCAGACGCTTCTTCTTCTACTTATGGATTTCACAGTATTTTCAAACATATGTATAATGTAATAAAGTAAATTTATATAGAAACTCGAAGTCCCGTCAAATAGTTAATTAATGATTTTATCGTTATTATAATTGATTAGTGAAAAAATATATTCTTCATGCGATTTTGTCAGCAGGGAAGCTTCAATCAGATATGAAAAAAACTTCAAATAGGACTTGTTTAAAATAACATATACGAAGGGAAAAATATAAGCATAGGTGTCATATCTCCGCATTAACTTGCAGAACATATCCGCAATTACCGCGCAATACGACTACACGAAATATACAATGTATTAACGCTTATGTATGAGGAAGAGAGATCAAAGGTTGCAGACTTCGTTATACGTTGTTGCAAATTTACTGCGCGACTTTTAGTCGAAGAGGTAAACGCTAAAAAGGAAGCAATAATGCTAGTCAGACTTGTATTCGTAAAAATATTTTATCTCTATTCAAGTAACATAACCGTGATTGAAAGAATTTATTGAAAAATAAAATAATTATATAAAAGATTAATCACAATCATTAAATAAAAAAATAATCGGAAAATCAGAATATATAAAATTTTTTCTCTTTAAAATTTTTAAATCTTACTCTGTACAGTGAACTTATCCTTAAAACTTGAAAATTGAGTTTTTTTTTCAAGTTGAAATTCACTCTTTGGAGTTAGATTCAACTCCACAGAATTTAAATAATATCATCAAATAAAATAATTTTCGACCTATTAATTATTTTTAACGAAAGTTGTTTTTTAAAGAATTAATCTTTTTAAAAAATGCAGACTTCATATAATATCTTTAAAAAATATAAGCAAAATTATATTACTTTCGTTTCAGTGAAATGTACTTTCTCCAGCATTTAAAAGAACTTCGATGCGGGAATATAGTTAAGTGAAACATCTTTAGTCGCAGGAATTCGATACTTATCATCTCGCTCTCCGCGGGGCAGAAACATCAGAGAACGAAGATACTAATCGCGACAGCGCGCGACCGGTATTATAAATAGGAAAATAATATTGGACATGTCGTCTCACGTAAGCAGGTTGCACCAGTAGAGAGCGACGAGTCCTAGCGATTCACGAAGCGATCTATCACCGCCGATCCGATCGACGAGAGATAGACTCGCGTGCGCGAGCCGATGATCGCTTACAAGACGCGTCTCGCGAAGACAACTTGAGGAATCTCTCGGATTTTCTTTCACGCTGCGTAAAAACGTCACACCGAACGACTCTTTGTCGACGTTGTGAATTATTATGACGTTAACGGGATTGTGTGACGCGCAATGTCGCTCTTTCGTGTGACTCAAACGTTGGATTATCATTAATCGCTGACACAAGCCATGAAAAATCGTTCTGAGCGATGACGTTTACACAAAGAACATTCAACGATCCAAAGAACTGCAAACAATGTACGGTAACTTTGGAAATGTAATTGAAGGTACATGAATACTCTCTAAAAACTTTTAAAGTAAATGAATCTTACTTTGAAAGATAAAACTCACTCTTAAAAATTGAAAATTGATTAGTTTTCACTCTTTAGAGTGAGATTCCACTCCAGAGAATTTAAAGAGTATATATATATAGAATTTTGTTCATAAAAGTTCATAAAAAATTTTGAAATTTGATGGATTTTCATTTCCGTGTAACTTCATGACAAATAAATTAAATCATTATCTGAAATATTGATCTGAAAACCTCAAACTTTAAAATGCTTTTTAAATTATTTCATAATCATTTTTTTATAATTACACTCTCTTGAAAATTGCCTAGCTTTTGAAGTGCAGAATAGGTAATCCCTTAATTTTTTAGCGTAATATATCTCGCGCTTTTATTATCGACACAATTAAAAAATTTAAATTTTCTAGAAAAAGAAAAAATTATTTTTCAATTTGACACAAAATTATTGACTAATTAAATTATATCGGTAAAAAGAATATATTAACATAATCAAATGTCACTTTTGTTATTTTAATTTTACTCTTAAAAACCATCTTTTTGAATCGTTGACATTAGTAATTTTTAGAAATCTTTCTTTTTGAATTGAGATGATTTTGACAATTTTTTTTATGAAGTTAGTTCACTTTTGATAAGATTGATACAGCAATGTTTACTTAATCTGATTCATGATAATAACTCGAAAATTTTTTTAGTTGTGTCATTTTTGAAATGAAGAAGCGATATCATTAAAGCACTTTACTATTTAGCTCCGAAATGTATTATTGCACAATAAAGGTAATATTATTTCTCTTGTATCTAATTTTTTAAAAAAATCAAAATTTCAAAGCTGGTTGTAATATTGCGGACGAATTGAGGGAAAGGGTTTCCACGTTTCCGCTTTAGAGTTTCGCTGGAATTATTACATAAAGCAGATATGGGGAATTGAGAAGTTGAATAAGAAAGACATCCGATTATTGGATTAATGTTCGCGTGTTCGACAAACAAATACGCGTGGCATGTAATTCGTTGATACATCGCTGAATACAAGGTGTAATCATCCCGATGTTGCCCCTCGGTAATTGCAACGTTTCCGCCCGGTTGTTCAACAATGATTTTCCCCAATCGGCCCCGGCGCGGCGATTCGAGGAGGCCATCGGCGTTCGGCATAAGAGAAGGTCGGAACGTAATGAGTGATAATGGGAATTGCGTCTTCCATGCGGCCACATTTTCAGCGAAAAGTCTTGACATTCTCACGTGAAATTCTTCAAACAATGACAGCATCAACTTCCTCGATCATGAATATTTTCATGGCTGCTACATGTGGCCTGATCGTCGCATGTAATCAATCGCGAGATATAATTACATAATAAAAGATATATTCAGTTTCTTTTGTGACGATATCATCCATTGTTGTCACAATGTGTCGAAAATCATTATTTTATTATCAAATTATGTTATCGATATTGTACTGTATTTACACAGTAAAAAACCAGAATTTTTAATACATCGGAGAGTTAATTTAACATAATGATTATGTTGTTTGATTATTTTGTATGATAAATTAAATATAATTAATTTTAGAAGAGAGAGTTACATAAAAATAACTAATTTTAAAATATCAATTTTAAGATAAATAAATAAAAGATGACTGTACCTATCTTACATATTCACTTTATCTTAAATTGACACAAAAATTTAGATGAATTGTTTGACACACAAATGTATTAAACGTAACACAAATTTTCTACTGTATATGTTATGCCTCAAATAATAATAATTGAAGTATGCTTTCGCATCTGTCACAATTCGATAACTCGTCAGCGGTAGTGACGTTTTAATTCGTCTATGAGAAAACTAAATCAGCATTCTGAATCTACAGGCAATCTACGGGCGTGAGTCGGTCACTATCAGATGCATAGCGAGTTAGATGCTGACACACACACCGACGGCCGCATGTATATGACGTGAAGGGAAGAACGGACAAGAATCGCGAAACATAATGCCACGCCGTCGCCGTCGCTCGCTAATCCGCAGGAACGAAGCGAGATGCACAGATTGGAGCATATCCTGCGTGTAAGGTTGACGCAAGAGAAATAAACAAAGGGAGATGAGATTATCTTGACGGAGGAAATTATAGAGAAATCTTCAATTGAAAAGAGCGTTTAAAATTTGTTTCCTTTTTTTATCATTAGCTCAAATGCGGAATAAATTGGTGATTAGAAATTGCCAATTTTCTATCTCACAGAGAAAGAAGTTTGTATACAAAAGTATATAAAAATTTTTGCAAAATATATTAAAATAAAAATATGTTAAAATGAAATTAAAATAACATTTATAATCAATAGAATCAATATAAAATACCGAAAAATTTCCTTTTATTAAGTAGTAAAATATAATATTCTAGAAATGAGTTATGTATAATCCAAAACAAAACAAGTTATGGCTAATAGCTATGACAAAATATCAAATTAATATATAAAAATAAATATGATTTAATTTCTCTAAAACAAGAAAACAGCTTCCGATATGAGTTTATGAGTTTAGTCTACCGATTGCAAATTATTGTTTTATTGAAAAATATTTTATTTGAATATATTTTGTAAACATTTTTACTTATGTATTTTCTCACTTCTAACGTCACAATCTGAGATAATAATAGTGATGAGTGAACAGAAACCTTATATATTTAAGACAATAATGTTTTCCTTAGTTATTCTATCAATAACTTATGGATCGTAACGTTGCTGATATGCACGCGAGATCATAAGATGCGTTATCGCGATCTGATAATACGTGATCTTAAATTTGCCAAGAATGTTACTCGTTTTCCTACACGATGATAATCAGTAGATTTTTCTGATACGAAGGAGACGAGCGTGATAGCTTTCGCGGCGAAAGGATCTTGCTTGTTTTATTGAATCGAAAGCAAAATAAAGTACATGAGGTCATATGACTTACCTCGCGCGTTGAAATGGCCTAGATATTATAGTGTTTTATCGTAGACTTACCTGAAACAGAAAATAATAATAATAATGAGTAACGTGTGTGAGAAAATAAAACGTAATAAATTGTAAGAAATCATTTTAATTCCATTTTCCAAAGCTGCGAAATGTAAACACGGAAAGAATTTTGCTGAAGTATCTAAATATTTAGATACTTATTTTAAATACAAATCTGAAAATATTATAATTTTCTTGGATGATCAAAATAATTTTAAAATGTAGGATTATATTTGCTAAATTTTTAATTGTTAATATGTCTATAAAGTTCTTTTTAAACAAAAGGAATATGATTGTAAATGGTAGGAGAAATGAAAATCATTATTTTATTATGCAATTATTTATCGGATGTTGATCGAAGGTCATATTGTCTGAGAATGCAATAAGCAGCGAAATTTTTATTTTATTGTTTATCGATTGCAATTGCTATTTTACTAAAAAATATTTTTTTTTTATATAAATTTGAATATATATATTTTGCGAGAATTTTTATTGTATATTTTCTCATTTTCGATCCAATCTGAGATAGTAATGGATAGGTCTCTTAAGATGTTCCTTAGTTCTACCAATTACTCATTGAATAAATACTCAAGCTAATTGTTAAAATTTTTTGCAGTATTATGTTTCCTACATAATAATTATTTAAATAAATTTTTAGATACTTCAAGAAAATTCATTCCTTTCATATAAGACCGTGCTTTAAGTAATGTCATTAAAACTTAATCTACAACACGAGAAAGACGATTGAGAGATGTTCTTTCTCAACCATAGGTCTTTTTGAAGTACTGGTCTCTCGTTCCATCCATTACCGAGTTTAGTTCCCACGTTTATATCCCATTTATTACGAAGTTCACGTTATAATCGTACAAACGACGCTGTAGTTGATAAGCTTGTAAGCTTACGATCTTAGGAATTCTTGCGTTCTCGCGTGAGATAACAAATCTATGATAATCCGCGCAACGAGGCGTACAAAAATTTGGCTGCTTGTTGCATTCCCAGACGACGCGACGTGTCTTCGATTATCAACACCAGATAAATAATTATATAAGAAAACATTGATTTCCATTCTTCCTCCTAGCATTACTTGATCTTTGTTGCTTATTCGTATTTCGTTTGTTTAAAATGTTCTTTATAGACACATTAATTAAAAACTTATAATAGCAAATATATTAAGTGTCGTAAAAAGAAATTCATTATTTTTCCATTCAATTTCGTGTAAAAATAATGGATTTCTTTTTACTATATCTAATATTTAAGTTTTATTTATCTAACATGAAAAATTTTAAAATTAAGTATTGTAATTTAACACCCCGCTAAACTAACATTACATTAATATTATAATTTCCTACTCAACAATATCAATATAATATAACATATGTTGCGCATAATAGTTACATTATTAAATAGAAAATTACTGTTAATGTTTGTGTTCAACGGAACGTTAAGTAAATTATATAATTGTTAAATACTATAATTGTTAAATATTGTTGGAAAAATATAATTGTTAATAACACTTTATTCAATGAAATGAACGCACAATGTAACAGGTTACTGCAAATTATCGCATAGCAATAATAGAAAATCACTGCTTGTGAGTTTATTAACAACCGTAAGGGAAATAAGACAAAAAAATAATGTAAAGGGCTGATCGATGATCAGTCGCGACAAGGTGGTACGCGGAGCGATTTAATGACCCACGCAGTGAATCAGCTACCTTTCGCAATCTACAGGAGTAGTGGAGCCGCGCGCTGTCGCGATCGCGGCGAGACCTTCGTCCTTTCTCAGCGGCGGGAGGATGTGCGCGGCTCTCCTCAGGGTCCCTAGGCTCACTTACTCTTACCGCTCACCAATTCCGGTTCCCACGTATACATTTCGTGCATGCGCAATGCCTGGCCGAGCGGACGGTGTATATAGCGGTGGTAGCTCGTTAACCGGATAACGGTAGGTCGGCTTGCAGCACAACCACCGGCGAGGCGCACCACGACAGTTGAGGTGCAACGAAGGCAGGAACGAGACAGAGAGAAAGAGAAGATGCGAAAGGGGCCCCAAGACTTGGCTTTACAGGGTACTACAAGGTACCGGAGAACATTGGTCGATCCTCATGGACGCCCTTAGGCTTATAGCAGAGAGCCTACGTTAACGTGTCTATTTGAGATATCAGCGATCGGACCAACCGGCACCAGTACACGGTTGCTGCACGACGCGCAGCAAGGCGACTTTGCCCTCGGGTCTCCAGTGCACAGCCACACTGACCGTCCAGATCCGCTCCGCAAGGTACATCGCGAACGACAGGTAGCCGTCAGCGTCTCTGCTCCGCGTGGGATCGATAAGAGATTTCCCGTAACCTGAACGGCGCTACAGTAATTTACTTGAAACGGTTGCTTTGATTGATTTATAATTCAGAAGCATGTTAACAAAATAATGAGCTTTCTTAGAAACTTTTATCACCTGAATATTTCTAATAGCTTTTCTCTCATTAATAATTTCTCTTCCCAACATGTTTTATATGTCAAAATAGTATTTTATTTCATATGATAAAAAGTCATAGAATTACATTTCTTCTAAATGCTAAGGAGCATAAATTAAAAAAATTACCCACAAAAGCCAGGATAACGTCAATTTATGGCACGCATCATCCAGTATATTAACGACACACGGATGCAGAGAAATTTATTGCCATATGTGAGTCCGATTTGCGCCAACAAATTCATCAATTATTTTTGTTGTAAGATATTAACGATTAGTAGCTTTCTCCCCAAGATGTCAGACAAGAAACGAGAAGCGACAGGTGTCTCATTACTTCGTGCAAATTTCTAGTTCCGCGAATAAATCCGAACAGGATATAGCGGCGGATGGCAATTTGTCTATATAAGGAATAATATTACAGATTTAGTAGAGACATTACACACACACACATACACACACACACACACACACACACACACACACACACACACACACACACACACACGAGAGAGAGAGAGAGAGAGAGAGAGAGATATA
>NW_012130088.1:991448-996773 GCF_000143395.1 Atta cephalotes
ATATATATATATATATATATATATCTCGTTCTGCACTGTTTTACTGCTTTATTCAATTTTGTTTATCATTGTTTACGATTTTCTAGAATATACAAAATAATTTAGAATTATTCCGTGATTAAATGACTTCCGAAAACGATCAATGATTCGACTTCGCTTCAGTTTTCAGATATTACAATATATGTAATCCTTTCTTGAAGAAGAAAGTCTCTTTTCTTTTAAAATAGAAAATTGTATTGTAAAATAGAAAATTATCTTAATAAAAGATTAACTTGTTGTATAAGTTATATTCATATTCACTGAGAGAAAATAATGATTGCAATTCCTATAATTTAATTATAATTTTCAGTGCCAATTATACAATTTTTAAACTATATTATTGTAATTATTAATATTATAGCCGTACTGTAAAAAGGACGCCCCTGGCCATAATTATTTTACCATACAACTATAATTATATAAATACTAAATATTTTTCTCTCATTGTCAATGTGATGTTTATTATAGAAATATTCTGTTTGCAGACTTCAATCAATCCAGGCGTCTTGCCTTCGAGCTTTCGTTCTCGCCGGGAGACATACCGACTGCGCATCAGGAAATCGAAATCATTCGATACGCCGCTTCACAAAAGCTAGCTCGAGAAATAGACGGATTATGGCTACCGCAGCTGTCGCTGAAGTTCCGCTAGCACCGCCGGCACCGCGCAACTATATTTTGCAGAGTCATCTTGATAATGTGTCGGTCCTTCCTCTACACTTCTCTTGCCTCACCTTGCTTTTTATACATTTTTTTAAACAACAATTTTACAAATTCATTCGTTTCTGAATCTTCTCGCACGCTTAGTTAATTTAATGAGTGACTAACTTCGAAAAATCGCTAAAAGTTTTCTTAATCAAAGCGAGTTTCAGCCGACAAACTATTGCCCGTTTTTACTAATGTAGTTTAATTTTAATCTTAGTTCAACTAACCCTTCATCCTTTTTTAATTCTAGAATTTCTAGTTCTAGAGTTTTTAAGAATTAGATTTATATTGAAACGGGCATACATCGTACAATCGAAATGTTAAATTTCTTTCTAATGGAAATCAAAATCACTAAGCAGCGATTTTATTGTTAAAAGAATGTGATTTGTGTGACAATATAACATTTGTGCGTGAATGACGCGCGATTCCCGTGTAGTATTACGATGCGAATTTTCTATCAAATTCTTGACGATTTTTATAAGTGATAAAATATCACAAACAGTTATAAATTCGCTAAATCAACGATATACGCCGTATTCTTTCGTATTTCTGTATGTTTCATTAGTACTTAACATGAGATTCTTTTCATAAACAACCATGTCCATCTTTATGTTCAGCTAACTGCAGACATACATCATAATGCATAAATATTAAGAAATTTATTTGGATTAATTTATCCTTTAATATTAAATAAATTATTTATCGTAAATACTATTTTGCCGAGGAATATCTCTTTATTATGTTGATTGTTAAAGTGAAATAAATATATTCATTTTATGTATTTTATTTATCTTCCTTTATCAAACAATTATATAAATGTATTTACATATATGTAATTGCACAATCCTCGATATCATGCAATTCGATTAAAATTATTAATTTAATTAAAAATTATTAATTTCGTTATTCTATTTATTTTACCTCATCTTCCTGTCTTTAATTAATTCACAGGAACAAGTCAATGAGATGTCGATTATTTCTCTGTCGAATATTCATTTCGCGATGTAATTTAATATCTAATAATATACACTACTAATAATTTTAATTACTAAATGGCATCCTCATCTATAAATATCGTACACCGTAAGTAAACTAATTCGTGATCAATATCAACATAGTTATCATTTTTTTTTCATTAGAGATAACAAACAAAAATCGATATAATACCACTCAATAAATATGTACGACCGAAACGTATAGTATATTTGTAATGAATTACAAATAACTACTAATGAATATTTGATACTCAGATATAAATCGTCCGAATTCAGTGATGTATGATAGATTGATAGTCGTTAAATGGTCCAGCATATATTTCTATGATGAGAATTTGTTCGCATCATAGATAACGTTTTAATATTTATGGTTTGCAACCTATATAGTTTAAAAAAAAATAAATGAATAAATTCTTTTTTTTAGGAAGGTTTTATTGCTCCGCTGTACTGTCAAAAATTAAAAATGATACTAAAACTATGCTATAGTAACTAACAAGGAAATGAAGTTGTTACATTCTGATTTTAATGGAAACTTTGTACAGGTTACGCAAATAGAAAAATTTAGGTAATATTAGATAGTGCGAAAAGATGGTTTTAATTAATTATTCAAGATATCAAAAAATATTTTTTTACAAAAATTTCATAATAAAAGTATTTCTAAAATGTATATTTAAAAAATATATATTATTGGATAAATAAACATAATTTTATAATAAAACTTTTATATAAAACACATTTTTTGATATCTTGAATAGCTCTTGAGATACAAAAAAGAGAGAGAAAAAATCGAGTTAAAATTCGCTTTATAAAAAAATGATTTCATCCTTAAAATTATCTTTTCACATTGATTGATATCTTTCAAATATTTATTATTTACGTAATCTTTACATATATTTATAAAGGACGATTTCATCTCTAAAACCTGTTTCTATTTACATGATCTATATATATATATATATTACAAAATTTCATTAAAATCATGATATATATTATAATTATAAGACTCAGCTATGAATCATGATATATATATTATTCCCATAAATGCGCAGTCGTTCAAAGTAATAACAGTGATGGCAATGAATTATAAAATTTGTGACCAATCAGAAATTGGCCAAATTTTATAAACCAGTATAAATCCTCTATTAGAAATTTACCATTAATCAGAAATGTCCCAAATTCAATTTTCATTATATTCAATTATTATTATGTGCAATGTTACATGTTCTGTGCAGTACAATGTCACTGCAGTGCTATTCTCTAATTTCATAACGATTATATGTCGTTATGCAGTTTTTTTACCATATAAAAAATCTGCGCAACGATACTGTAATGATATCGACTGTCGTTAAAAGTTACAGAATAGGCATACTGTATTCTTACATTATGATTATAAAATAAGAATTTGAGAACTTCGCGAGGTTCCCTCAATAAAATTCGCGATTGTCGTCTCGACAAGTACGCTCGGAAATCTCGAAATGAAAACGAATAATTAACCTCGTCTGATCGAATTGATCATCAATCGATTGATCAATCGATCGTTAAAGGCGCCAAATGACCGATTAAATTTCAAGACACGTGATTCCGACATCATATCGGTAATAGCGTGAAATTTCACCTTTTTTTTCGCCAATCTCTCCATTCTCTCCATCGGAGAAGAACTAAAGGTTCTGCATGCGCGAGAAGAAGGACAAGAGGTAATTTACGATCGCGCATCGCATCACGTATCGTATCGTCTCGTCTCGTCTCGCATCACAATTGCGTAACGTTAACGGTCGAATGAAATAGCGTCCTGAAGTTCACAGGCGAATCGTATATCAGCGCAATTAAGAAGGACTACATGCACGAGCGGGCGAAATAAGGAGCGCAGGGGCCAACTACACGAACGAGCCGCGTACACCGTCGTGGCGGCCGCGGCGGTTATCGCTTTTATTTTCCGACATGGATACGAATAGGTGGATGGAGCGGATGGAATTATGACCGCTCATTGAAGAGCTGTCAGTGATTTGTTAGATTTTTACGGGCGCAAACGATGTGCGCAAACGAATCATCATAGTCAATTTGATGATGTATTAGATGTATATCGTTTTAAGTTAAATTTCAAGACTCAATCGTAACTTCAAATAGAATTAGAAGCGTAGTTTAATCATCTTTAAGTAATAAAAACAAGTCAGTACATATCAGTAGAAGAACTCGTCTATACTTGGTTGAAATACGTCAATGATTAAAATTTTGTCTATATTACAACCTTAATTATAAGTATAAAAACCTCCATATGAAAATGAATATAACATTCTATATTAAAAAAAAGAATTAATTAAAAAACAATATTTTATTGTAAGATAATATTTATATTTCTTTATGTATCTATTTCAATAATATTATAATATATATCTATTTCAAATGTTCAAGATAAACTGCTTACATAAGCCTTCGCGATTATTGGTGTACAAATAATATATTTATATGGCGATAAGATATAATTCGCAAACTGAAATGTACCTACTAACGAAGATAACTGCAAACGTTTCAACTCTGAATTTGAATCTTCCTCAATGCGGAAGTCAAGTACGAATTAACTTAATTGTACTTGACTTCTGCAATGAGGAAAACTCCAATTCAGAATCAAAATGTTTAACTTTGAAACGTAATTAACTTCGTTAATATGTACATTCCAATTGTTTGCGAATTAGATCTTATAAATATATATTATTTACGTATATTATATAGCCATTTATTCTTGAAGCCATAAAATTATGTTTATTTAATACATCTATTTCTCTATATCCTCTACAATTTTTTTTCTATCAAATTAAGATTGCCATTTCTTATTCCTTATACAAATAGCAAAAATTCAAAAATTCAATACATTTCACAAAACTCATCCAGAAAGCGAAAAAATTCAACGATGATATATTAGTGATTTTAAGGAAGATATCGCATAATATAATAGCATCTTAAAAAATATAATATAATAGCATCTTAAAGAATATCGTGTTCGTGATATGTAATGTATCATAAATGTAAAGCGATAAAATCCATCCTTACAGAAACAGACGACATATCAACTCTCGAAGAAATTGATACATTGGAATCACGTACGCCATCGTCGTAATGACACATCGTGGCTCGTGCGTGAAATTAAACGCCGGTTACACGCTCGCTCGCGTCCCGTCTGCTCGCTTGTCTTCTCCCCTCACCTTCTCGTTTACTCCTTTTTCTCTGCTTGCCCGTTTCCACATCAACGACTCAATCGCACGAACCCTGGCGGACCCCGTCCACGAGCCACGTAGGGAGGATGTTTTACGCAATCGGTGGCTATTATCGAATATCTTCCTGCTCATCTCTTCTCTTTCTTGTTGTAACGATCGCGCCCGGGCTCATTCGCATCGTTGCGCGCGACATATTCCACAGATACGTGCTCATAGGTAAGATTATACCTGAAGCAACAGCCTGTCTACCTACAGCAATCACCTAGACTGGATACAAATCTACCAACCAACATCAATCACGAGGAATTAGAGAAAACGGCTCGTAGTAACATGCGTATATCATCTCTCTTTTTTTCCGTTTCATCTTCTCTCTCTCTCTC
>NW_012130088.1:997026-998947 GCF_000143395.1 Atta cephalotes
AACTAACTAACCTAACCTAAACCAACTACTAACTACACGTACGAAGTAAGTAAGAAACGAACGTACGTACGTAACGTACGTAGTACGTATATACTTCTCTCTTTCTTTCTTCTCTCTCTCTCTCTCTCTCTCTCTCTCTCTCTCTCTCTCTCTCTCTCTCTCTCGGATTCATATAATTCTTTTGTATGTATTGTAGGCGCGTGTAATTTTTCTAGTAAAGTTCTAATAAATTAATAAAAGTAGCACAAAAGTCTACCATATTGGTCCTACTAACTGTACCATATTAATACTAAGCGCTTATTAGACTACAGATAACTAGAGCCGAAATAGTCAATAGGAAAGTTGTCGGCATTTCGGCTCAGATCAAAGAAATGCGCTACTTTTATTAATATAGATTCGGAAGATGTCATGACATGGCTCCGCCAGGGGATGACAGGGATTTTCCTTTTATTACCGTTAAAAGCGATACCCAACGATCAGGACAAAACATTGGAATCTCATTTGAAATTCGTTATAATCGTGCTATGTGATTACCGTGTGTATCGAGATTTCGTTTGGAAACATTGACCAAAGTTTGAAACACAATCACATTCATACATGTTCAGTCGAAAAAAGAAAAAAAAAGAGAAATTTATTAATTTTTTTATGTTTAATGTAATCATTTGTGAGAGAAAATAATGTAAGAAGAGTAATTGAATAACAGAATGAATGAAAAGATTTTTAAGATTAGATAAGATTGATTAGTCAAATTAAAATCAAATTCAAGTACTGAAAAAGAAAAAATTAATATATTTATAAAGTTTAACATTTAATTGGAATAATCAGTGTACTGTTAATTGCATTTTGATTCTCATAGCCATACTTATTTGTTTAATTACGATATTATTATTAGTATTATTTTATTTTATGTACGAGGGTCCCTATAATTTATATTATATTTAATTCCTTTTCAATTATGGGAAAATATGAGACATTTTTCAGAAGTATCTATCAATACAATATGGTGAACAATATTCAATATAAATTCTAAAAGTAATCTACTTTCTGTAAAAGATGTTCCAACAATGTCAAGTAAGACACGAAGAAATGAGAGTGAGAGAGAGATGATGATAGCGTAATTAGGTTTTCATTGCTGTTGGTAAATGATTCCCGAGTCGTGGGGATCTAGTTTCAGACGATTCCGATCGATAACATCGAGTCTAATCGGCAAATAACGGCCAGTACGGCTAGTATCGGTTAACTAGTCACAAACCGGTATTCGCACCGGCTCATCGTAACACGATAATACATTCAGATCGCAATAAGAATACGAGCGGAACGATAATGGTGTAATATCTTCCAAGTTTATTAGTATTCGTGGTTAGTTTGAAAGCCGGTGCATTTATCAACGACTTTAAATGGCGCGGCAGTAAAATCGACGATACATCATAAAATCCTGGATTCTTTTCTCGTAGTGCAGGATATATTCGATATTATCTTGTCTCGAATCTCTAGAATAAACTAAGAAACACGTTAATCGACAATTAGATTCAATGACTCCTAACGAGATGAAATGTCATACAACTGTTTCTTTTATTTTCGCTTTTATGATCGCGTTTTATCCTATATTTGGAAAGATTGTACGCCAACTATACATGATTCAAGTTAACTAACTTTAACTATCAAAATTACTATCCATCTTAAATTCTTTAATTGTAATCTTTATTAAGTATTCATCTGATAGTTAATAAATATCAGCAGTTATACAGAAATAGAGAGAGAGAGAGAGAGAGAGAGAGAGAGAGAAAGAAGAGAAGAAAAGAAAAAGATATATATTACTAATTAAAATAAACTTAAAATTATTTTTATTTTTCTTTTAGAAATCTTTGTTTTTTTCTATTTTAGAAGATAGTAAAACTTTAAGAAAGGCGTAATTTAAAGT
>NW_012130088.1:998967-1029881 GCF_000143395.1 Atta cephalotes
CTTTTAGTTAATTCTTTGTTTTTTCTTTATTTTAGTAAGTAATAGTAAACGTTTAAAGTAAAGGACGTTAATTTAAGTTAATTTNTTATTTTCTTATTTCTTCTTCTATTTATTTTATTTTATTATATATATATATATATATATATATATATTTATCTTAGAAATAAAAATTGTGGAAAGATAATTATTTCCAAACAATTTTTTCATCTTTTGTACAGACTACAATTAATTAGAAATTAATACTAATGAATGATACGAACGAAATCTGTCACGAAGGTCGCATTTCAGCGACCGCATGTCACTGTGATAAAGTATTCAATGCAGTGGATTTTTTTTACGTCATACGAGTTTTCACGAAACCGGCTAAACGACAATTGGCGACACTGAGGATACGTGCGGCAGCGCGTCGAGTGTTTGAGACGACAGAATAATTTCAAGTAAGATAATCGCGTCAGATGCCAATCTCTATAACTGCGCTCACTATCGTCGATTACCGACGCCATCATTCAACAATATTTCTGAAAATATCTGTTAAAACGAGAAAATATCTCTTAAAACGAGATAATAATTGCGCGCGCGAATTGCTTTTACACCTCTCAATAGCTATAAATATGTGATTATGTGCTTTCGTCGATATTTCATGTCTCTCTCACCATAACGCGCGCCACGACAATTTTCACGCGCCACGTCGGTCGTTAGATAAAAATGCAATTTGCGTATAGAGTAAGAGACGTATTGCTGAAACGATCAGGATTTTAAGAATAAAACAACTAAAAATAAAAAAGTGACAACTATTTATGCTTACACATAAAATACACGATAAAAATGCAAATTGATTCCAGTAGGAGAGACCATAAAAAACCGTCATAATTTTACAAAAGAGACGCTGCGACGTGCCGCTCCTGTCACAAGCTAAAGTTCTGCAAAATACAGAATAAAACGAAGATGAAAATAATACAATCATATGTCTGAAATAAACAATTTGCAATAATAATAAATGAGTATTCAAATTATTTTCTCTACTATTAAATATTTTTCTTACATGAGAAGCCATACTTTTTACAATTTTAATAACAGAAAAAAACGATTTTGCTGAAGTATTTAAAAATTTACAAATCTGAAATTAATTTTGTTAATCTGTCAAAATAATGTACTCAAAATGGTTGCTGGAATATCGAAATTTTTGCAGCACTGCTCATCGTGAATACGTAATTATTTTAATGGTCTAACAAAATTATATATTTTCAAATTTGTATCTACCTAAATTTTTAAATATTTCAACAAAATCATTTTTTCCGTGCAGTATCTTGTTTTATAAAACGCGTTTGGAAATTGACTTTCAAAAATTATTCAAAAATTAAATCAAAGTTTCGAGAAATTACATTTTTAAATCAAGACGCAAAATAGTCTCAATTTGGTCCTTTCTATCCGTAGTATTTCAGTTGCTTATAATACGCGCATCGATGAAATAATACGAAGGAAATAAGAACTGGTCGACAACCAATCGTGCCTCGAACGTAACACGCAATGTGAAAACGAACGCGGCAATGGGAAGCAATAATTCATTGGCGAAAATCATCTTTCACTTCTCGCTCGTTAATGCCCTAACGAGAGGAATTAAATGTATCCAGCGATTAGGCAGCGGCGATCCCCATCGTAGAAATCGGTTCACCTGCGAGCGTGGGAACCGTTGCTGGCGGCCTTGCGGAACCACCGTGAGGCACACCGCGGCCTTATATAAAAACGCTAATGATATCTGATTGCTCCCTATTCACGATGATACCCGGCTTTTGCACGCCCGTCGTGCAGACTCGCGCCTCGCCTCCGGCCGGCTCTCCGTATAGCACGGCGACTTTATCTGGACCGCTTATCATCGCGCCGTTCGTCCTGCAACCGTCGATGAGTCTTGTCAAACGTTTCAGTCCACGCTAGTCTCATTAAGACGCCTTACTTACAATAAATGCCAGAACACTAACTCGTAGCTCGGTTAGTGACAGTAATTGCTCGTTAGTCTCTTTCTCTTCACATACTTCTTGGCCATTTAGTAATTATTCATGTTACGTAGAGTAACGTAACGTTGAGATCTTCAAATAAGAGATTCGACACCATCTTGAAATGTTCTGAATATGATGGATCAAACGCTTAACTCTCTGTCAGCAATGTGAATTTTAATTTTTTCAACAATGTGGACAACAATCTCTCTTCGAGAGATGCAGCGAATTTTTTACTGTTCCGAAATATATAAAAATCTGAAAATATTCTGATATACTTACACAAGTTTTTATATCATCGTAGAAATCGGATTATAGTTTACTTTTTTTACACACAGATTTAAATTTATCTAATAATAAATATCTAAAAATATCGATGGTACCTTAAAGACTTCAAATGTCATCAAAAAATTAGATTAATTAGAATAATTATAAGATAAAATGAAATATATATACACGGAAAGATTTTGCTAAAGTGTCCAAAAATTTAACTAGATACAGATCTAAAAATAATTTTATTGAAAAATAATTTTATAATAGTCCAAAATCAAAATAATTACGTAGCATTTCAAACATAAATAATGTTGCAATAAGTTTCGATAATTTAATAATCAATTTGAGCGTATATCCTTATACAAATCACGGACTATCTAGCAATCCAAAAAAATTAGAGCTAACGGCACAACGGATGGATGAATTTGCGACACAGTTGTAGATTTTATCGTATTGCCGTACGTTAATGTACAGCGAAAATGACGAGGCGAGTTTTGCGCGACGCCCTGACGATGACTTGGGATAATTTCGGTAAGAATATCTTCAAAGGAGTTCGCAAACGCGTGACGCGATCCTATTTCCGAGAGACAATAACAATTCGCTTGTCATACAACAGGCAATTTGAGATAGCCTGTAAATTTTTTGACAAAGTACCGTTGTTGAGCAATCTTAATGCCTGAGATTCTTATAATACAATCGAAGCACAGTATTGACATTTGCGAACCTACATAGAGACTTGAAGAGGCTTCAAGCATTCAAGAATGTTTTTGTCTATTATGAAGTAAGAGAGCGATATGATAAAATATCTATAATATATTGATAAATATATTATGGATTAAAACAACGTCTAAAAAATATATGTAAAATTATAAATCTTCTAAAATAATGATGCGCAATCATTTTTAATAGTAATTTTCAGAGGGTTTTTGCCCTCTGAAATAAATAAAATCTTGCGAGTCGTATGTTTATTTCGCTTGTGTAAAATAGAAAATATGATTTTATAGTTTTTGGTTATTAGTCAGCGGGTCGCAGGTTGCGCATTATTATAAAAGATATTTAAATTTTCCTAGTTTTCGATAAATGACACTACGCCTAAAAACTTTCTTTGAAAAACATGCCTCAAAAAGCCGTCATACGCCTTTGAGCGCAATACCTTCGCGAGCATCCAGAAATAAAGCATTGAAGATGTGCATTGGCCGTGCGAATTGAAATGCCGGGCGAGTAGCTTCTCGCGTCGTGTTGGCGGTGGGCATCTACTCCCGCGGCCGAGTTCGTGACGCTGGAAGGCAATGGATTTGCAGCAACAGGATCCGCCGTAGGTAAAACAATAGTCGCGAGCGCCCTGACAGCAGGCCGAAGGGACGGAAAGGGAGGGAGCGAACCGCTGGCCGAAGCTTGTGAGAGGAAACCGGCAAACTCATTCCCAGCCCGAGAGGATCTCGACATTTCCCGTCATGAAGATACCCCGTCTATTTATCCTTCCGAAACGCCTCGATCGAGATATTTCAGAACGGGGGAAGGGATGGCCGGAGGCGGGGGAAAATCGATGCCGCTGAGAACGGATCGGATAGTTCGGCGAGTGATACTCTGATTTGCACAACAGCACCAGTAAAATTATTATCGGCACTCACCGAGACTGTACGATCAACAAAAACGCCAATCTGTCCCAATTCGCTTTGTGTAATCAGACATTGATCGAATTTGAACAAATATATCAGCGCATTGAGCTCGTTATTGAACTAATTAATTTGTTCTGAATAATCAATCAATTAATCAATTAATCAAGTTGTCTGACGATCTTAAATTATAAATTGAATACAGATTATTTAATTGAAATTTATCTTTGTTCATTATTATTTCAAAACGGATGGTAGATTAAAATGAATAAATTAATGAAAAGATATTTTGTTTTATAAATGAAATTAGAGATAGAATGTGATAGATAGTTGTAATAGAATTAGATCTGACGAATTAAAACAACGCCTAACATTATATAGACATAGAAAGAATCTTGAAATGTCTAAAAATTTAAAACCAGATACAGATATGAAAATAATTTTGTTGGACTATCAAAATAAAACATTTAAACATAATGATAATACTGCAAAAATTTTTGATATTCTGACAACTTAATTAATTTAAAGGACTTACGTAATTATTTCGATAGCTTAACAAAATTATTTTTAAATTCATATCTAATTTTTACCTTTTTTTATTATTCCTCTTTCTATAGATAAATTTAAGACATTTTAATCTAATTCGTAGTTTTCAGTCTTTAATTAAATAATATTAAATAATATTAAATAATATTTTGCCTAAAACATCATAAAAAACGTATCACATGAATGTTTTGATATTAAGAAATGAGAATTTTTATTGCATTCTCTTTCTTATGTTACTGTTAAATTATAAATTTAATTCAATGGAATTATACTCATTTGCAAAATTAAATCGAGATTTGCGCGCACAATTTCAATTCTTAAAAAATGACGGTATCTGTCAAAGAATATTGTTCTTCAGAATATTACATTAAGAATAAAAATATATTTCCAGAAATATTTCTAGAATATTCCAAGAATATATCCCTCTCGTTTTACGTCAGTAGGCTCGTTAAAACGATGATTTGCGTCTAAGTGACATTATGAATAAGCTGCAAGCTGTTTCCACACGTTTCCATGTGTGCTTTTTCTTTCCTCTTCGTGAATCTGTCACACAGGTTGTTACTGAATATCGCGTCTCTCGATCGGTATTTAATGTTACAAGCAGATAACGATGTAAATATTATAAAGGTTGTGACAACCTACGGCCCGCGAGCTTTAAAAATTGAAATTTATGTGACAGTGAAAAGACGCTCCTTTCCGTTTGCTATTCAAGTATACACTCAAGGAGAAGATTAACGTATCATTTCGAGAGTAACGGGCTTGGCTTCAGAAGAAATTATGAAGAAAGCTGGATAAAACCAACCAAAGTATATTTTTTGCAAATAGAGAAGATTGCAATATGGTAAAATTAAAACTTCATCAGAAGATTATTCTGATTTAATCAATGGAAAGAATTACACACAAAAAAATGAGCTGGTTCGATCGTCCGCGAAATCTTTTTTGATCATTAATGCGACAATTCATTAGGCCTTATTCAACATCACATAAACTACACTTTAGCGATGAACGTCTTGCTTTAAAAACGGATAGTTAACCCAATAACGAGAAAATGATGACCCGCGTAGAAAAGCAAAGGTCAAAGCCGGAACGGTACCGGTTTGCCGACTGGTAATATCGCGACGAGATGCGAATCTCTCTCGTAGCTCCCATCCAACGTGAATTCGTTATTCGCTCCTAGGATACGGGATCCTCCGCTTCGGACGCGAGAACGTAGACGCCAGTCTATGGAGCAGCCTCTACGAGCGTTTAACCTTAATGACGCGTCTTTAACGATGTACAACGGTTAGCCGTGCAATGCCGAAGCCGGAGCCGTTCTACGCTCTTGGCGTCGGGTGCACTGTTTCCCACGAACCTGTCTAAAGGATCGCTTCGCGGCGGGCTGCGATCTCTTAATTGTTACTTCGGCGGACATCGTACACGCTCCCCGCGCCGGATCGAAGCTGATGTGCCAGCATGAAAACGAGATTAACCATATCGCTTCCTGACGATGCGCGTCAGCGAATCTGCGAGGATGACAAGTGTCAATGAAAAGCTCACTATTTATCTTCAAAAAATAAGAATTATATAATATACTAATTACCCATTAGTAAAACATTTTAATATCGGTTTTTCACAACATAATATAATATTATAAAGAGAGATCTACAAAGAGATCTATAAAGAGTCTCTATTTTTTTTTAATAAGAAGATATTTCGAGAAATGCATTTCTACAGCTTTCATCAAGCTGAATGAATTGAAATCAATACAATGAATTACAGATATTCAGTCTCGATAATTACAAACAAAAGTTTTGATTCTACACAGAAAGAACGCGAGCGTGCGCAATTTTGCTAAAGTATTTATTATTAAAGTTATTACTATTATTATTAGTTAAAAATTTAGCTAAATAGAAATCTGAAAATAATGTCAAAATAATTATGTAGAAATCTCAAAAGTTGATGAGCAGTGCTGCAAAAAGTTTTAATATCTCAACAATCAATTTGAATATTCTATATAATTATTTTGATAGTCCAACAAAAAAATTTTCAGTTCTTTACCAGCTAAGTATTTAGATACTTTAGCACCAAATCATGTATCAGGTTCTAGTGTCAATCTAAGAGAACTTTATCACGTATCATAATAAAACTCCATGCATTCAATCACGAATTCATGATTATCTTGTGACATATATAGGTAAATTGTACGTATTTATTTCTGACTATCACTCAGAGGGGATCAATATATCTGTTTGCTACCTCGCTTCAAAAACAATGGTACTATCCTCGTCGTCGTCGTGCATGCATCAATAGTAACGTCACGGTAATCTCACGGGCGGTCGTTCGTTTCGTCGTATGCAAATGCCGCGAGTTGCAACTGTGGATCGTCCGCCGATTGGTTGAGTATTCCCTGTTTTTTTACAACGCAACCGATGCGAAACAAGCACGGCTAGGTCGGGATAGACGCGGATTGGCCGGTTGGCCGGCGTAACTTTTCCGATTAGAAATCAACACCGCAGTGGATGCCCCTCTACTTAGGAGGAGCCTGCTGAAGTAGGTCATCCTATCTTGCCTTGGACTAGCGGTAAAATAGCCTCTCTCCTCTGCTCGAGTGGGGGTGGTGTGGAGGGGTCCCTCTTTGCCTCCTCCGGTGACGCCGTTATTACCTTTCAGCCTCTCCTAGTGCGATTCTTTGGTATTTTCACAGAAAAAGCGAAAGGGAGATGGCAAAGGAGCCACGTCGATTTGCTTAAGACGAAGGAAAAGTCGTAGAATATTATCACATTTTCTAAAATCTTTGGAGTGGAATCTAATTCTAAAAAGTGACAATTCAGCCAGTGTTAACAAAAAGCGACTAAATTGTCAATTTTTAAGAGTGAGATTTCACTCTGTACAGTTATTCCACTTCAAAGATTTTGGAAAGCAATATTGATTTCCTCTTCCCTACGAAGATTATTCATAAATAATCTCCGCCAGGAAGAAGAGATTTAAAATTTTTATGATTAGATGCATGAAGTTTTATCATGATCTACTTAAAAACGATTAAAATGATTAAAATCAATTCGAGAAATGCATTTTTAAAATTTCCATCAAGCAAGAGATTAATATAATAAACTACTATGTTATTCCATCGTGATAAAATCCTCTCCGATTGATGCTAGAAATTGATGGAATCAAAACTTGCATTTGCGAGAGCACATCGTTCAATAATAATAAAATGATGGAATAACGTTACGTACAGTTTATTATATTAATCTCACTTGATAACAATTTTAGAAATATATCTCTCGAGTTGTCTTTTTATTTTTAATCACTATACATTTTTAGGTAGTCAAGTCCAGTGACTTAAATGAATTTCATTTCACAAGCAGTAATTTACACAGCACCAAATCAGATGGGTAATTTGTTGTGTCGTAAAAGAAACTATTCCTAGTGGCCACCGTTGCGTGAGCAGTCGCATTGTCACTAATGTTACGAGTTTCAATATTTCTTAATATCTTAATGAGAAAGCGCATTACCGCGCCACTTGATACCGCGACTATGATATCGTATATGTATATATTGATCGCGTGCTCACGCGCTATTATGTCACCGCTTTTCGAAAGGAACGGAGTGTTATTTACTACAATCAGAGTGCAGTCTTTCCCGTGATATCCGACGATGATCTCAGGATCTAGTGACAGCATTCCTGTCCCAGCAAATTGTACGTTTTCTGTAGGAATATTAATCGCCTGATATTTCTCAACTTTTCTCAACCAAACACGTACATTTAATCGCTCACTATGCTCAATACGCTCACTAAAAGCTAATGAATTAAGAGGATTCACCTACCAATTTATTTGTTTAAATTTATATATATTACACTGAAAAAAAAGATTGATTGCTGTAACAATATACAATAGATAGTAAAATGTGGCATAGTATTTTTATATGGCTGAAATAACCAGTTTTTGATTGTAGCAGCAAATTTTTAGTTGCGTTAGCCTATCAAAATCATATACTGATATTGCGGATAGGCTATAACGCAACTAAAAATTTGCTGCTACAATCAAAAATTAATTGCTGCCATGTAAAAATGCTATGCCATTATATTTTACTATCTAAATTGTTGCAGCAACCAATATTTTCTTTCAGTGTAAGTATTAACTTTACTGGTTTATTTCAATTTACTACATGATCATATCGTTTGGATTAATGTGATTAAGAAGCTCTAAAAAAGTTTCACAAAAAAAATATCTTATATTAACAGAGGCACCAATACCAAAGTCATCAATATCAGAAAAAAGTTTTTAAATAAAATATTAGTAAAAAAATAAATTACATCTTGGATCGAATAAATCCAAACAGACCAACAGAATTAAAATAAATTAGTATCGAGATTGACATAAATTCTCTCTAAAGATTAATCCTGCGATCATATCGGGAAAAGGATTTGTCTCCGATGTAATCGTGGGGACAAGTCGCTAACATTCCATGGAGTTTTCCTATCTTCGTTAGATCCGCCAATAAAAGTTGCATCTTGCGGCTGTCGCTGCATCCCGTTAAATCGGCATTCCAGCCTGTCTAGAAACGTATGCATCACATTATCATGTGGCCTTCACACGAATTGTAACGTTAATTTCCTCATCAGTCATCAGTTGATTATGAACGAGGCGATAAATATGACAAATTTGTAAATAAACACAGCTAAAAGCTATGTTTTGTCAAATATAGTTGAATATAAGTGTAGCATAGTGATCTCATTATTTTATAATCAAATATCACTCTTATCATTGATATAATATTTAATTATTAAGATGATATAAGATTACGTGGAATGGGATCTCATTCTAAACAGTGCAAATTAAGCTAATTTTGAAAAAAAAAAAAGACTAAATTTTCAATCTTTAAGAGTAAAATATCACTCTTCTAAGATTTTAATTCGAAAAATTTTACAGAATTATATATATATATATATATATATATATCCGATTGTGAGATATATGTTGCAAAGAAATATATGTTGCGCGCTTCGCAGTGCGCAATCATTACGATAAAGTCAAGTCCACAAATACTTCTTTTATGTTACTGAAATGAAATGATATTGTATAACTCAACAACGGTGTTGCTAAATCTTACTTATAAACTCTCGCTGATCTCCAACGAAATTATGTCTCGCTTGCAGGTAACATCCGGCTCCGTGTGATAGCGACAGCCGTTCTGTCATCGCTGTACATAAAAGCATCGCCTAAGGGTAGCGTTTCTCATATTGAAGTGACGATTGCAAGGTAGAGCCACTACCTTGCGGCGATAATTACACCACCGTCATACCAGGAGAGAGAAACGCGATGACCAAGAACGGAGACTCACCGCGCCGACGAGATGCCGATTCGCGACGGTAAGGCTTGGCTACTGGGGCTAGTCGACTCGTGATGAGTAAAACGAGAAGCCGCGACTAGCCAGGAAGAGAATGGGTGAGAGACGGTAGGGACGAATGGGTCATTACCGAAGGAACACCTAGGATGACTTATGGGAGAGCCCGGACCCGGAGGAGACTACGGCGTGTGTGAACAAGAAGTCGCGCGGAGAGCGATCTCGGTTCACGCGATACATAATTCCTCGACCATCGGTGCGAGGGTTGTATCATCAGTAAAAAAAAAAATCCCGTTTGAAATAGCCGCTCATCCATTCGTTGACTAGCTTATACAGGAAACACTGTTAACAGCAGTTTGTAACGGAAAAATTTGTTCGGTTATTTTTATTATTTAATTAAAAATTTAGCCCGGTAATTTTTATTATTTAATTTTAACAAAAGTTTAATTTAAACAAAAAAGTTACATTGTATTTTTATGACAATCTGACAGGTAAAATAATATCTGAAATTATTTTTTCTTTCGGCATATGTATATATGTGTGTGTATGTGTAAATAAAAATACAATGTGCATGTGTATGAAAATAATGATTTTATAATTATATTAAAATATTAAAAAATATTTAAAAAATTAGCTAGATACAAATTTGAAAATAATTTTACTGGACTATCAAAATAATTACCTAGAAATTCAAGCATAACGAACAATACTGCAAAAGGCGTTGTATCAAACTTGAGCATTCTACAGAATTATTTTGATTTTTCAATAAAATTAATTTCAAATCTGTACCTAATTTTTTAGATTTTAGCAAAACTATATTTCATATAGAATACAGTATTCTGTCAATTTCTAAATTATGGACAAATAATAACATGCATAATATCACGTTACGTTTGCCATTATATTGTTTTACGCTTCGCTTCTTGAATGTGGAATACCGCGTAAGATACCGTGGACGTACAGAACTCCAAGCGTTTCGCGTCTCGAATTAATTACGTCGCTAATGAGCCGCGTGTGAAATTGCGTCACGGTGTAATTGCAGGTCGAATGCGTGACGCGTTCGCCCACCTTTAACGAGCATGCTTAATCGGTAAGTTTGCGAGGAATTCGCGGACGTGAAGGGACGAAAGGGCGGCAATAAATCACGTTTAAGACGACCTTTACGGATTTGCGTATTGGCACGCGCATTTAGACGTGTTTAGAGAGCATCGCGGATGCCGCAGGAGTCAATAAGATCGCGTTTCGGAGAAAAAGGATTTATTGGCAATTGTTCGCCATTATTACCTGCGAGAAATATAAAAAATAGATTCAATGAAGCAAATCAGTAGCTCATTACAACGGGAAATTCTTCTCCTATACGCGCATATACTAACTCAAATTCAACGATATTATATCAATTTTCGTTACGTTAATCAAAATTAAATTTTAACAATTACGTACCTGCGTACCAAAATAAGATTTATATGTATATCTCTTTTTTACGTTTGTAAAAAAATTTTAAGAGAATAACAATTATAAATATGTATAAAAATAATGCATATAAAAAAGGATATATTCGATATCTCACATACTAAACACATTACTTACTTTGTTTTATTGTATCAGATAATTCGAATGCATTTATCAAAAATAAAATAGAAAAAAAATCTGATTCTGGAAATCAAACACAAACTGGAAATCTGATGGATTCAATTAGTATATCTAAAAAATAAATAAAAATTTTTCTAGTAGCTAGATGATGATTAATTTCTTCTAGAACTTTTAAGAATAACATTAAATTTATTTAATTAGAGCAGCATTTAGTAAAAAAATTGAAAATATAATTTTATAGATTTAATCTATAAAATATCAAATCCTTATAATCAAATTAATTAAACATTATAGTCATAAAATATGAAGTTCACTCAAGACATAATCAGAAATTTTGTTTGATCTTATCATGATATGTTTTACCATATACCTTGTTGGTGTAATCAAACATTCGTTTAAGTATTTATCGAATAAATTCCGCTATTAAATGCTGAGATATTGAGATATACGCAAATATATGCAGCATAAATTGAACGAGTCTGCGGTGGCCGTGTTACACGCGAGCGTGATACCTTCTTGTACGCTAATAAGAAGTCGATCGACTAATATTACACGTGTACACGTAATATACCGAGCCGGATGGAGGAGGAGACCTCCTGGCGCAAGAAGACCGCTGCATATTTACGACATTGTGTCGCGGAGTGGAGAAACATATTATTATTCCGTTATTAATCAAGCTTTCTTGCGTCGCGGCCTGTCGGCCGGTAGCGTGAGATGCCCTCTTCTTGTATGGCATCCAGAGCAAACACCGCGGCGAGTTATCGACGCAAGAATATGATACATGAGGCGCCATGCAGCGTCAACCTCACTTCTTGCTGCATCGTAGCTTTAATACTTCGCGAGTCCGATTACGTACCGCCTCCGCCGCCGTGGGTGCGTGCGTGCATGCATGCTTCATCCCGCACACGCGCGAGATTGAAATTTTTTTCTCTGACATACTTATGACAGAATTGTGATATATGGAAATAATTTGCTTAAAATTGATTTGAGATTTCTAGCAAACAATCGAGGAATCCTGAAGAGACATAAATAGTTATCAATCTCTCATAATTAACTCTTCGCGGATAGATGTTGGACTTTAAAAACACTTTAGTTTTTTTAATTCTATAGGTACGTAGATTAATTTTAATCCGTAAAAAAAATACAAGTCAATTTCTAGAATAGTAAAAACTCATTGTTAAAGCTTTCACAAGTATAAAAATTTTTCTGATTTTTATACACAGTTAAAAAAATCTGTACTAATGTCCGAAGATTCTATAGATTACAGACGAAGGATAAAAATTTCACATTGTCGACGAAAATTAATATCTCTTATAGAATTAATAGAATTTAAAACAATTTTTCCAAGTTCTTAGGATTGAACTTAGGATCGATATTACTAATTTTCTATCGAAATTAGATTTTATATGAACAATTCATTTTTTTATCTGTGCGATATGATTTTTGAGATTACGATACAATAGAAACATTAAAATGAATTTTAAGAGAGAATTTTTTTTATTAGTGTCACCATAGTATAGTTATTATTAGTAATATCGCGAAATATCGCTTTGATTCATATCAAATGTTTCCGACGATAACAAGATAGATAATGCGAATAGGTTACAAGTTGGGTAATGAAACAAATTAATCGCCGGATAAACGTCAATATTTTGAATAAGGAGTTAACTCTTGGGAACGATATGCATCGCATCGAACATGCCATCGATTCAATTGATTCATAAATTATAGGAGCCAGATACCGCAAGAACGTATCTCGAAATATCACTTATCAATTTGTCATATTCGCATGTTTCTTGAACCTGCAATCAAGAAAACATATTGAACAATTATTTTCTTTTTATAATTGACTAGAGATACTATTGCAATTTACAATTTATACTTTAAGATTATTAATATTTCGTAATATTTAAAATTTAGAATTAATTTTATTTATAAATTATTAAAATTATTAAAATTTATTATTAATTAGTGTGTGTGTGTGTGTGTGTGTGTGTGTGTGTGTGTGTGTGTGTGTGTGTGTAATTTAAGATTATCTATTATAATCTATTATAATCTATTATAATCTATTATAAGTAATTTCATTTCATTCTTATTGCAATGCAAATAGGATAAGATGGTATAATTTCAAACATGATACATATAATTCTAAACGAAATAAAATTTAAATCATTCAATCTTCCAGGTTTAAGTTTTTTCCTATTTAGTAGATTTCCTATTAGATATCCTTCAATAGCTTTCACACAATAAGATCATGGATTATGAAACTTGAATCTTGAAATTGAATTGAAATTTTATTTCACTCAGAATTATATTGTACTATGTTAGTAATTGTATTACCTTACTCTACTACAAAGGAAAGAATTTATTTGATGTTTTTAGCCAGCTAATCTTTTGTAAATAGAACAACTAACGTCACGGATAGCAAATGTCAATACAGGAAAAATCCCGTATATTGACAAAAGTGGAGGAGGTAGTAGCAAAGGTGTATCGATAAGAACAGCAAACGCAGAGAACACTATATCAATGTAATTGACGTAAAGCCTCGGCGTCCTCACGACGACCTTTCACCGTAAGCCATATCTACCGTTATCGTCTTCCGTGGTCCCCGCGGTTTCAGATGCTTTTCCAGAAATCGTTGATAGACGATCATCTCAAATAAAATACGAAATGCGTGACGAGAAGGCAGGCTTCACAATCGATTCGCGCTGAAAAATTTAAAGAGGAAGGTCCCGCGGTGATACTATCTCTCAGGGCGATGGAGAATTGATAAAAATCGATAGCTACAATAACTTCGCGAATGACGGGATGTAGGTATATGAAAAACCAAGAAAGTATACAGAGGATTTTTAATTAAACTCATTTGATTTTAAATTAAAAGCATATATACCCACATAACTAAAATACGTAAAAATTAATTTTAATTAATAGAAAAAAATTAAAATATCCAATAAAGTATTTAAAAAAAAAAAAACACGTAGAACCGAATATCGAAGCAACAAATCTAGAAAGAGCGAACGATGAGATAACGTGCCTTTTATATGTTAATGTATATCATTGCGAAATCGTCACAAGCGCCACATTATACACGTTTAGTTACACATCTGCCAGTAGTCAACCGTCGTCGCATGTCAGCCATTTAGCGTTTGCGATGCAGTATCGCAACTTCATAAGCGTTTTTGTTGCCAGTCAGACCGGTTTTTATTTCAGCTTTATACGTAATATATTCAAGTGCGATCCGCCTTTTGTATTCGAGCAATAGTCCCTCCTCTCATCTCCGTAATTTCTGATGCCGATTACGGAACTATGTTATGGCGCGCGCGCGCGCGCGTATCTTATAAATGCGCTTCGAAAATAACCGGGTGCGTACACGCCCGATGCGCCTCGGGATCCGAGAGATCTCGCAGATTTTACGGTCTTGGCGGGAACGATGCGACGGTTGACAGCGATCATCATTAGAGCTTCATTGCTGCCGTTGCGAAACGGCAGTCTTGTACACGTATAATTGGCGCCCCGCGGGGTATCAGTACGAAATTTTATACGCGTATTGCCATTTACGGCAAGTGCCCAGAGGCTACGCGAGTTCCTCGCAAATTTCTGAGAGTTCCACAAATTTCGAGAATCTAATCTATTTGTTTTGTATTCGATAACTTTAAATTCGTTCCCATTATAACTGCACAAATTGATGATCAACATCACAAACGATCGTTTTCTTCATAGTTTTTGGAAAAAACAATTCCTTTTTTAATTTAAAAAATTTACATACAGTGAGTGCAAAGGTATTCGTATAGAGAAAATATTTTTTAAAAAAACGTTATTTTTAAAAAATAAATATTATCCAGCGAGAAATGAGTCATTGAATTGATGTCGAATCGATATCGATACAATGATTTCAACATTAATTCGACGTCGATTTGACGTTTAATTAATGATCATTTCTTGCTGGATGATTAACAATTTATTCATAAAAAATAAAATAGACTGTATGTTTCTTAAAATTATATATACCAAAAAGATGTGTATTAATTATAGAAAATATATCATCTGAAAAATAAGCGAAAATTAAAAACTCTATTATCTGTTTGAATCCTCAAAAAATATTCATACAAAATTCGAGAATATTTTTTACAAATAAGATTTTTTATAAAAAATTTCTTTATACGAATACTTTTTGCTCTCACTATATAAATATTATTAAGCACGAAAAACTAAATAGAGGATTCTTTCTATTACTTACATTATTCACACTTATATAGAAGTTCTTTTTCCATTTATTATTAATTTAAATTATTTCTTTCACTTCCAGTGCGTTAGAAAAAATCTAATTATCCTTCCATTGAGATAATTATCATCTTATCGTTAATTTAACGAAAATAAATTAAAAAATGACCGTAAATTGAAAATGAGATGCGAGATGATTCATCGACAACACCTTGACATATATTCTTCTGCAGTCCATGACACAGCTATGTTTAAAATAAGAGGTGGTTAACAATGAACATGCAAGTTACGTCTTCTCTCCGGCGACTATTCAAGCGCGTCAAATCAATCTCTCGTGTTTGCCGGTGGGTATTTGCGATATCAATTAATTTCCGTCTGGTTCGTTTTCTCTGGTTTTGTGAGTGTGCATTGATTGCGATTTTCCGTGTGAAAAACGACGAAGGTTAAAGATTGTTTTCCGGGGCACTAGAAACGGGAAAATCCGTGTGATGGAACATGCAGCCTCGCTGGTCGAACGGCGAACGTAAATACACACGCAAAATCCCATCCGTCTTGCGTGTCACGCGGTGCATCGCTCGCGGGTGAGTCAAAGTAAAAAAAAAGGTAAACGCTGTTATGCGTGCTAAACAAAGAGAGACGGAGGAAAGAAACTCTAGGTAAATGCGTTTACGTTCGCGAAATACCGCCCACTCCGCTTATTTTCCCGCCCTTTCTTATTATTCCCTCTCTGAATCATCGAGAATGGAATATGAAAGCGAGCGCTCGATCATCTGAATTGTAATCTGGGTTAAGTATAAACAACACCATATAGGAAATGCCAGCCTTCTATTTCATATTGACGAAACTTAATTGACATTTGAAAAGATTGTTGGAAAAGGGATGAAGCAAAAATACTCCCAACAAAATGTTTCTTAGATCGTTATAGAAAATGTTAAAGATAAAGTGTTTCTTCAAAATTTGATATTCTATGTATGGATCTAAAATTAAACAATATTTTGTATAGAAAGTTCGCATAATATCTTATGCTTTTCAGCATTAAGTCAACATTATACAATGCTCTAAGAACCTTGCATTAACCCTTCGTAAGCACACATTTTTATTTACTCCAACACATAGAGTCTTTTTGTACAGCCTAAATTTTTAAAAGCTAGCTTTAAGAGCTGTATGCTCTTTTCTTTAAAAAAAACCTAGAAAACTTCAGAATTATTTTTCAACATTTCTGCTACATTGTCAAATAGTTATAATCTAAGTCAAATGTTAAAACCTTCATTTAATAAAAATTGAAATTTATGTCAAGAAATTTGAAAGTAAAATTTAATCTAGGTCGAAAAAGACTCAATGTGCCTACACGGGTTAATAATATATTTACTACATTATATGTGAACATCAACTCATTTCATTAGAACCCAATTTTCCATATAATTATACTGTGCAAAGCCTTTTCTGTTTGTTTCTGAATTGCAATTATATGTATAACATTAACAGGTAGAGGAAGCTGTTTAAATAGATTTTCATCAAATACTTACAAAGAAGTTACCTCTGTATACTTGAGCATTAACTATTCTTAAAAGACCAAGAGGAACTTATAATTTAAACTCTCCCTCACGTTAATTGAAAACATTACATGGCGCTAACTTCTCGGTTAATTTTCTCAATATCACACATTCCGCAATCTGCTTTATTTTCGATTCGGTGTTTTGTTTCTCGATGCGATCGGTGTTTTGTCTCTCGACTGCATTCTTTGGAAACAGCAGCATGCAGGACGCAGAACACGTAAGAATCGCGATAAAGAAGCTCTACAACAGCCCCGACTAAATCTCGTTCTTCGCGTCTAGAAGACAGAGAAAAACCACGGCGTGGCGGTGGAAGGCGTGTCGACGCTAAATGCGAGACGCGGTGTTACTTTGTCGGCGCGATAACTATTGAAGCATTGAATTTATTCCAAGAAGGATAAGTTGCGATTATATAAAACGGAAGGAGACGACTGTTAGAGGTGCACGATAAGATCGCAGACCGGCGATCAAGGCAAAAATTGGCTTCGACTATGTCGCGGCTGCGATGATAAGAAGAGATACGGGCTATAGATAAGGGAGCGCGGGGTGACAAATAGCGCGTATGCTACGCACAACCCCTAGACGTAGCACTTTTTTACGTTCGCAATTGCAGCGATTCTCCACTGTCCTGTCTTGATGATAAATGTTTGCAAACCGCGCGCTACGGCTGCTGCTACTTCGTGTATCCTAAGGGCCCTGATGTTGCTCTTGCTGTAGCAAGCGTAAGTCCAGCGGCTACGATAGACGACCGAGATACCAAGATCGGACAATAAATCGCGTGAATCGTATCTGGAATCTGCTAACGATATCACGTGGTAATTACAAACAACTGTGTCTAGCAATAATAATATTCATTAATGTACAAAGATAAACTTCGCAGCTATATTGTTAAAGCTTCAAATTTAAATTAATTAACTTAAAAAATGTTTCGAATCAAAATAATACATACATTTTAAAACGCTTGAAAGTATAAATAACATTGGAGTAAAAATAACATTTTGTTGTTAAAAATAACAAAATGTTATTTTTAATTTTCAAGAGTATTATTTTTAATTTTCCAATGTTATTTTAATTCAAAACATGTAGTTGTAAAATAATTCACATCTATATAATCATTCACTTTTGGATGAATTGTTTTCATCCAATTTCGAAAGTAAATAGCATTCATATTAAAATAAGTAATAAATAATAAAATAACTTTGAATCAAATTTAATATATTTCTTGCGTTAAATTGTTTAATTTGATTATTTTAGTTAAATTAACGACGTATTTTAAATTAACGAGTAGAAGTAATAGTGACTTGTAGAAATGAATCTCAACTATAAATATAAAAACTATATACCTTAATTATAAAGCGTCCTTTGAAATACACAATGCAAGTGAAGAGTTAAAAATACTTTTAATTGGATATAATTTAACATTATAAATTTAACAGTGCACGACAAATCAAGGAATTTCTTCTTTATTTCTTTATTTATAATTCATCTTTCATAAGTGAACACGATAACTGGAATAAACTACTGAAGTGTAAATATAGGTAATTCGATTTAATCGAGAATTTCTGTACTTCATAAATCATTGAATTATTTTATCTTAATATATACTAGTGAACTACATACCAATAATTATTAAATTCGATTAAACAGAATTTTCTCGCGATAATAATATATCTGGGTTTTCATTTCATTTAATAAACACAAATTCAAATAAAAATTCACGGAGAGAATGATTTTGTTGAAATATTAAAAAATTTAGAATTTTGACATTCTAGCATTTTGACATTCTGTTTGAGTATCTTAAAAATTTTAATAATTTAACAAAATTATTTTCTAATGTGTATCTAGCTAAATTTTTAGATATTTATAATTTTAGATATTTCAGCAAAATCGTTTTCTCCGTGTTTCTATAATTATATTTTCGAACTAATTGTAATAAACACGTACAAGCATAGAATACGATTATAGTGATAAATGAGATTACGCTTACATCATTTTTTTTTAATTCTTTAACAAAAAAAATGATATTTCATACTCGCGTTGAATTCACAGATAGGTACACGCAATCCTCTCGACAAGCGTATCGAATGTCGATATATATCATCGTCAAGCATCGGCGTGATTATTTGAAATTCACGGCGCGCAACTCGGTACAAATACGCATCTTGTCGATCGTTATGCCATCCTGTATTTCCATAATATTGTTCGGCGCGTAAAAGGATATAAAAATCGAACAACAGCGAAGGACATTTGCCGGAAGGCGTAGAATGTACATAGGGGAGGCCGTGCACGGGTTAGTAGCATAAGTTTAACATTTGAGACGCAGGAGGAATACTAAGATTCTGCATACAAGGCACCGCGAGAATCGGTGCCTCTCCCGCTGTCTTCGATCCGTTCGCGTTCTCCATTATTCCCCGCTCAGCATCCCGCTGTCTCTTGGTTCTCTTTCTCTTCTCCTCTTTCTATTTCTTTCTTTCTTTCTTTCTCTCGCTCTTTTTGCTCCAGCAAGATTCCCTTCAGGGTTCGGCTTCGGCATTCGGAGGCTCCTCGTCCGCCACTCCGAAGCTGATTTACTTCGTTATGCGAGAGGATGTCACCGAGCGCGTGTCTCGTCGTCGTCGTCGTCGTCGTCGTCGTCGTCGTCGAGAAGAAATGCCGCCAACTACGGATAGTACAAGCGAGATCGTGGATAACGAATAGGTAACGATCGGATTGTGTTCTTCGGGGATGAGGGCCAATTATGGAATAACGTCTCGCGCACGAGCTACGCGATCTTCGGGGGAAACCGCTGTTAGCGGTACATCCATTCGCTCGCGTGCGGCGAGTACGGGCTGGGACGAATGTAGGAGGATTTGCCGCGCATTTTAACGTTCTCCACACCGAGCTCTTCACCAGCACCCATCGGCGCGCACGTATTCCGGTGAAAGTCTCAACCAGTGGAATGCAAAAATTGATGCATCTCATAGGGGTTTTGCAACGTCGTGCTGGTAGAATCGAGAATGATATGGACAAAAATAAAGTTCCTTTATAAAAACAACTTGATTCGATTATTATGAGAAAGATTAAAGAACAATATAAATGCGTGTATATTTCACTCTATAATATCAAACGAGTATGCCAATTTCGAATTTGAAATAATTTCGAGACATCGAAAATTGAAAGATTAGAAATTAAACTGGATTGTTTTGAGTGAGGAAATATTTCGCTCTGAAATGTTGGCAGCGTGCCGCATATGGATCCGAATTAATCTTTCCAAAACTTTTCAATTTCATAAATAAAGAATTAAAAAATTTCTCAATTTTATATCAATGACAAAAACATTAAACAAAAAATGTCTAACAGGAAATTTAGTTGAAAGCACTCAGTACGCAATGATACGCACTAAAGTCAAATTGACATAAAGATGTGTACTTAATATAAATGTAGAAACGGACAAAAATAAATTAAACCACTAAATTTTACACTTTATTGTGTTGTTAGGTATATCTATAGTCGAAAATATTTGCATTTTTACTCGAATTCAATTGGTATATAACAGTTTTTTTTTAATATCTATTAAATCGAATTTGCTATAAGCTTATATGAAACAAATATCTAATCTTAGAAATTTTACATATATTCAGAAGAGTTAAAATTAAATTAACAGTTATAATAAACATAAAAATAAAAACAACAAAGAATCGCATTCAGTTAAACTAAATCCAGTTTTCTCACATTTTCTTTAATCTTGTCATCATTTTTTCGTGCAAATGTCTTCCCAAATTGAATTGACTTTTGTCAGAAAACAAATGAAAGGGAATGTTATTTCGCAAGTGATAGAAGAAGCTCACATCATATCCGCCAATCGTTTCGGCTGCTCAACTTTTCCGAAAAAAAAAAAGTCCATTGACGGTGTTCGACGAGTACGGTTCTAAAAATAAGCACGCCAACAAAGAGATATATGCGGGGCGGCGAATATACGTTTATTGCGCTCGGCAGTTGGAATGAGCTGGGTGCAGCTGGTACACATCATTTCCTCTTCGTCTCTCCTCTCCACGTTCACCCGACGATGTCCTCTCTCGATCTCTCTTTCTGCACGTATAGAGACGGGTAGTTGCACAATCTAGAAGATGTGCGAGCGACGACGATGCAGAAGAGAGGAGCGGCCCGGCGCAGCGCGGCCTCAGCCGTGCATCCGTGCCAGCGGCGCGCTCGCGTGCCGTAAATTTCGAGCTCGTGCGCGATACTACGGCATACGTGTGCCCTGAGTGTGGCACGAAGTGTGCCAGATCGTATAGATGCGAGAGAGAGAGAGAGAGAGAGAGAGAGAGAGAGAGAGAGATCCCGTGTCGCGCGGCACGCGGACTTCAGAGAGGTCTTTTCTCCTGTGCTTACCGAGCGGCCACCTCTTTCTCGACAGCAAGCACATTGGAGTGGCTCGTGGATTCCACCCACTGCTTCTGTCAGAGGGATATACGCACTAAAGTGAATTTGCATAACATACATTTAATAATTTATCGCGAAAGAATCTTCGAATTATTAAAAAAAAAAAAACGTTCTTTAAGTACATAGGTCAAAAATGTAAGTTCATTTTTTAATGCGTATTAAATTAATATTAAGACATTAAAAGATTTTTAATATCTTTTATAAAATAAGAATTTTTATTAAATTATTGATTAATGATTAATGAATTTATAAATAATCTCGCAAATTATTTTTCAAAAATTATAGTTGTAGAATTTCGTTGGATCAAATTGTCTAATTTATTTATATCTTCAGGATTTTGCATATTTAACTATTTTACTAAACTGCATTTGATTTGAAAAATTTGTGATGAAAAAATTAAATTTGTTTAATCGATTATTACTCTTTTTTTTCATTATTCTTGTTTTAAATGTTAAAGAATTTTTATTATCTATTTTTATTTTCTATATTTGAATTATATAAATAATATATCTGTAAAATGATTATTTGCTTCAAATAATGACACAGAACATTTTCTGCTCATTCTGCTCATTCTGACTCACTCATTCATAATCATCAAGAACAATCCATGCAAATTCGTCTAAACGCGTTTCTCGATTCGTGGCATTTAATCCGTTCGTAAGTGCACGTGGATATGCGCGAGTAGGCGAGTGTACAACTACGATATGTGAGCGTGCATGTAACCGCATTTAGATGTCGGTCGATGTCACTTCCCTAATAGCAACCTAAACGTGATTGCTTCACTGCTATATGATACATCGAATTGCTTCCTTCAACAAACTGTCTTAGTTTTACAAGATAAAATTACTAGGAATGAAAGATTTTCTCCTAAAATCATTTTAAAAAATATAGATTTTATAATAATATAGACTTATAAATAGGAAATTATATATATATATATATAAAATAAAATACGCGACGGAATTTTTCAAAAATATCCGAACAGATATTTCTGTAAAAATACAATAATACTAAAATTATCGTTATAAAATTCCGCTTTGCATATTACTGTATATGTGGGATATAGAAATCTCTCTGGAGATCGATAGACGATTACGTCCAAATTCCAAAAATATGCCTCGAGGTACAGAAGTGGGTATTCCCATGTAAGTTGCCTATATCGGACAGGCCGTGTATACCGGATACTCGCAGCAATCGATTCGTCGAACGACCGTGTCGACAAAGGGTCACCGAGGTGGATTGGAACAAGTCTTCTCGGCAATCAAGCGAATCGAACGCGTGCCAGCCGACAATATGACCCGAGGACGTTTCGTATAATGAAAATCTGATAAAAAGAAAATTAGAAATATGGAAAATTAGAAATATGGAAAATTAAAATATTCAATTAATCTTGAGAGTTAGCCTTGTAATTGTTTGCAGTTTTGTTACTTTAGCAGAACCTTTTGGACCTCCCATTTTATTCTTATAAATCAATCAATGTATTTAAAAATTTTCTATATCATAAAACCATAGAATTTATAGTAGATGGAAGGAGAATACGGATGTCGAGCTATGAGCAACATCTGAAGGACAAAAATATCTTTCTATCTTCTTTTATTCTCTTTTAGCACATGGGCAGAAAGAAGAAAAAATTACTGAGCAGGACAGAAATATATTTTCTGTCTCTCAGATGTTGCTCACACCTTCCACTCATTGCTTATTCTGGTTCCATTACTGTAAGTTCTATGGATAAAACACGAAAAGGATTTGCTGAAGTATCTACAAATTAAAGTTAAAAGTTAGTTAAATACATATCTGAAAATAATTTTAATACATTCAAACTATAAATTGTTAAAAGTTAACTACAAAATATTTTGTAGCATTTCTCATCATGCTTGAGTTTCCTACATAATTATTTTTTGACAGTCCAACAAAATTATTTTCAGATTTGTATCTATCTAAATTTTTAGATACTTCAGCAAAATCGTTCTTCTCGTGCATCTCAAAGCGTTGTATATATGTATTATTTACAATTTACGCAAAGAATATAAATAATATGACGTTTATAACGACGTCTCTCCTTCTCTTACTGTCATTTTATTCAAGTATTTAAAAGAATCAGATTTAATATCAGATTTATACTCGCTTCCTGAATGCTACACGTGCATCCATATTCGTTTCTCGCGCGACAATTCACAAAAATTTGAAATTTAACTCCGACGTTGGACTTTTATCCGTCAACAATTATCTGCAAGATACGACGCAGCTTCTAGCGGCTTACGGTTATAAGGAGTCAACGGGTTTCACCGATCGTCGGGACGCGCGCAGGAGGCCACACATCTCGCGGTACGGCATGAGCGGAGGAGGCAGGTAGAGTTCCTGGTTCACCTGTGTGCTTCACCTAAGATAAAGAGAGAGAAAGAGATTCACCTGGCCGCGTTGCCACTCCCGCGGTCGCGGCACCACCTCCACGACATGCCGCCTTTTCACTCGCGGCGGCGTTATTATCAAAGGTCAGCTGGGAGGTCGTACGGGCCGAATTACCATAGTATAGGTCATGGAGGAGTAGATGCACAGACGCGCATCGACTCGCTGCGATGGCGCGGGCGGACGACGGCGGGAAAAGCGGCTTTTGAGCGGTAGATGCGTAATTCGTTTCGATTTCTTCACGGCGGCTCGCCTTGTTCACTAGATGGATCGACACTGTCGTGCATCTCTTCGAGACATGGTGTAGCTCGCAGATTAACTCACGTCTCTCGAGGGAAGAGCCGAGAAATTCAAGCTTATTCACTATATTCGCTTATTCGACATCGAATTATTCGATGCGGCATATGGAATTTAATAGCGCGAACAATCGTAGAGACTCTCCGATACATAATTACGTGTCTATAGCGTGTCGTTAAAATGCGAATAAAGCGATGAAAAGTTATATTAATTAGGGAATCTATTGGGTTATCCGAAAAGTTCATGCCGACTAACCTATGTAATTTAATAAATGTGTACTAAAATTTAAATCTTCTGCATTTCAATTTTTTTTCAACATCGGCACGAATTTTCCGGACAACAATAAATTATTGATAATTTTTAAATATTTTAATAAATATGACGATATAAACAATTCGTTTCAGATTAAAGTATACGAGACAGAATGAATTTCATAATTCTTCTTGTGAAAACACAAAAATGCTAAGCATTATTTATTGCATATACTCTCTACAGCATGGTTAAGGTCATTAAAATTTCAATAAAGTGATGGGAAGTTATATTGATTTTATGGAATCTTAATTATTGAAAATACTTTGATGTACAAGATAACGATGGAAATAATCTTTCAAATTAAAGTACATTGGATAAAATATATATACAAATGTTATAAGATTTCTTGTGCAAAACACAAAAATGCTAATTATTCATTGCATATACACTATGATATCATTTAAAAACTTTAATAAATAATATAATAAATAATTATTAATATAATACAAAAAATAATCAGGACAATTAAACTGAATCGGATACGGATATGCGAGTCTGACACTCCAGAGAGGAGGCAAAAATATAACAAATCGCAGATTCGACGATGAAAGAATAACGACGTTAACTTTGTCGACAGCGGGGTAAGGCTGTTAAAGTGGATGACTATCGCGACGATTTACCGCAATGCGGGTACTACCGGAAGGTGAAATGCAGGTGAAATTTTTCTTTTCGCGCATTCAAGGGAAGAGGTGTACCCCTCCCTTTGCACTACTCACTCCTCATAGATATATCCAATCTTTGCGCCCGCATTGCGGTCCTGCATGCGACCGTCTCGAATGGGACACGAACAGAGAGAGAGTTGAGTAATGAATAAAAAAAAAGGATAGAAACATACCATTTCTTGTAATATACCGTTGCAGTTCTCACGTGGCGAAGAGACCTCGAAGCGAACGGATGATTTTTACGGGCGATCGTAAGGGCTACGCGTGTTACCGAATGCGCCGTAGACACGCCGTCACAAAGACGCGATGTTGCGTACGCCAAGCATAAGTTCAGAGTTCAATCAGCACAATGAACGGTTTATCGTGGCCCCGAAGCGGCGCATAAAAAAAATCCTTTTTCCTCGCCGAGAGCACGCGGGTCGCGTTCGAACGGTCGGACCCCGTTCGAAATAATGACGCGTCAATGGTGCTGTTGTGAGTTCGCAAGGTCGAAGCGAAGGCATAACCTCCGTCTTCGTGAAGCAAAAAATTTCGAGGGAACCTTGTCGCCATGCCGAGAGAAAACGGCATATTCGAATAGAGAACGATTCCCACCCGCTGCGCATCGTTTTGGATTCGAATCCGTGTTACGCGGTACTATTCACAAGGTTTACGATTGTAGTGTATAAAGTCGATGACGAAGCACGATGATTAAACGTCCGCTCGTGGACATGGAACGAAGCTTTGTCGGACAATATTGCCGCTGACTCGCTGCGAACTATTTCGACAAGGAACAACGAGACCTTAACGAATGTATTTATGCAGTACTCGTGTACGTTTAGAAACGTACTTTGGCAAACAGCACCAAATGATCAAACAATGAAATATAATTATACGCGCGTTGAGCGTTTCATACACGGAAAGAATGGTTTTTTGTTGAAATATTTAATAATTTAGTCGAATTTAAATCTGAAAATAATTTTGGTATCAAAATAATTATGGAGGACGATCAAGTTAGTGGCTGAAATGTTATAATTTTTTGTATCATTGCTCATCGTATTTGAATTATCTACATAATTATTTTGATGATCCAGTGAAATTATTTTCTGTGTCTACAAAGAATAATTTTGCTGAGGTATTTAAAAATTTAGGTAGATACAGATCTGAATAATAATTTTATAAAAGCATTAAAATTGTGCAAGAAATAGAGTCATATTAAAAACGATTTTGACATTTTAGCAACAAGTTTGAGTGTCTTACCTAATTATTTTGATAGACTATTTTGAACAAAATTATTTTCAGATCCACATCTATAGCTAAATTTTTAGATACTTCAGCAACCTAGCTACCATTTTTTTTCATATAATAACAACAATAAATCTCTTAAATTTGACAATCTCGAATTAATTGATTAGATATTGAAACATTGAAAAAAATTTCTAATCGAAAAAAAACAAACCAAAAGATCTGAATCTCAATTAAAATTATAATAGATTAAACCAATAAATTCTAATTTATTCATTTTTAGTCAGAATTCAAATAAATACAATCAAATTCTTTTGTCTGTAATATGAATAAGATCAGAAGCGAAAAATTAACAAATAATTCCTATTCTGTTTTCATTCAGTTACGTGATTAACGGAAAGGTATAGTCGCTATTCAGGAAATGCACATTTAACATTCTTTGGTATGCAGCGTCGTTGCAGCGGGAACTTGTTGGCGAACGGGGTCGTTGCGCAGGTTTTACGTTTCTGGTTCTAGTCTGCGTTGAACTTCGACCTCCGCGTCGTCGCCCTGCGTTACGTGTGCAGTCCCCGCTTCGGACGATCCTTCTCCTCCTCTTCTTCTTTCTTCTTCTCCTTTCGTGCCGCCAACCCCGAGATGCACTCTCGTGCGATGCATCTCTACCCCACCGCCCGTCCACGCGGACGTTCTCCACTTTCCTCCCCGCGAGACAGCTTGTCGTTTCGCAAGGATGCCATGTATCGTTTTATCTCTCGCGGTTGCATTTAATTCATGTAGATAGGTAGGGACTAGGAAGAAGAGCAGCACGTGCATATCCCAGTCACTTTTAAAGGTTGGGCGTCGAGCCGTTTGCGAAATGCAGGAGCATAAGTTGCTCCGATCTTTTTTTGCGCTCTTTCCTCCCCCCCCTCTCTCTTTCTCCCTCTCTTTTGAGAAGCTGCACGCGTCGATCGCGAGTCATAAATCTCTACGAGTTAAGTAATTCCATGATCGAGAATCAACGGTGATGCAAGTGTTCGATATTTGACGATATATTCGTGCAAGCAAAATCGCCAACTTGTTCCGAACCTTCGCACCTCGATTCAATCGAATCTCATTAATCATTTATTTCTCGTATTGTAACTTTCTATCTTGATATATTTTGTAATTCGTTCGATCAGAATACGATCGATTAAAGTAATTATGACAGGAAGATCGATATGATAACGCAATATTTTCTAATAATAAATTTAATAACCGTCATGATTTCATTAATTCTAGAAATCATCATTAATTATTATCATTGAGAACTATTACTGCTATTACTGAACTTATTGCTACAATCATTTCACGCTCGCAGGTGCGATTTTTAGTCTGAACGCATCTCGCGGCACAAAGAATTTCCGTTCCGGAGCACGACCTCGCCGACGACCTTCGTACCATTAAGCTCCGCGAACTCCATGTTAACGCGTTTCCTCTCGAAAGCGGCGCTGATGCACCGCGACGAACCTCGTCACGTTCACGGCGTCGTGGTAGAGCCGTAAGAGAGAAATGGAAGTACATATAGGATGCGACGAGATAGCATTGTAGCTACGGGGCCTTCATGGGAGAGAAGATGCCATAGGTGTAGGAGGATGCCGGATGAGTTGTGCCTTATTGTCGGGGCGGCATACCATTAGAATACATTAGAGAAGAAGACTCTCCTCGTCCTCTTTCTCGCCCCTCCCCAGCTTGAAGTCGGTGCAGTTGCATCGTCTCGCTAAAGTTCTTGAGAGCGCGTACCAATGCGAGCACGACAGGGAAGGAGAGGAAAGATGGAGGAGGAGAGGGAACAGAAGAAGAAGAAGAAAAGGGATTGCGAGGGTGGGATCGGTCAGGTCGTGATTCTCAATGATTAAACGTTCGCGGGGGCTTTGAATTATACTATGATCGTAGTTGGACTTACGAGGGGCGTGATCGATGTTGCATCGCGATACGATTAACTAGACTCTTCTGGGACGGTTATTATCTAATAGCGGAAAACCGCGCGAGTGCATCAATGATCTCGATACGACGAATGACGAGACCCTTTCAACGAGGGGTTGATGATGTTAGCTGGATGAAGTTCCGCTGCGTGCAACAGTTCCTAATGGATTTTGCGTGTTTCGGACCAGTTTATCTCGCAAACACTATGAGAGGTTTGTTCTCGGATCTTATCTCTCAAAGTTAACTAAATGGAGATGATTGAAAAGGATAAAAGCTTTGATATGTAACTAAATAAAGTGACGTATTCGTAAATACATCAAACATTTCGAAAGCGAAGTTTCGATGGATCTAATTGTACCGTAAATTAAATTGTAAATTGTAACAATAACGTTTGCGAGAATAGCAAAAATATATTTTCTTGTTTTAATTTATTAATTCTCTATTATTAGGTTAAAAATATAAAAATATTCTAAAAATATTCGTAATCTTTTAAGATAACATCGAAAAAATATAAAATATAAAATATAATTTTTATATTTATGCTTATGTCATTTACGTTACAACACAAAAATCACTCTTTAAATTGTGATAATTTTAAAATGATTTTTAAAATGAAATCAAGTTAGTTTGATGATTAATAATGTAATGTTTACTTAATTCACTCATGATAATGTCTAAAAAATAACATTTTTTTGTGTCATTTGAGTAGTAAGGGCTTGACACGAGAATACAACGAGAACAGAATTTCCTTGAAATTACTGAGCTTGGGGATAATAATAAACGCATATTGCGATAAATGTACGAACGCGTCTATTAATTACTTCGATAGGCAATAATTTTCCTAGAGCGGCGGCTAACATTAGCAAACGACATGCGTTACGGCTAATCGTCGGAGCCTCAGTCCTTAAATCAGCTAAACTCTCTCTGTATTTCTCTCTCCGTTGATGTTTCTTTAAGTGCGATCTAATGTGCGTCAACAAAGCGCATATTTTAATGTAGGCGATAATTATGCGCCGCAGAACACGCGTCATCGATCATGCGCATCAAGGTGTATTATTCCACCTTGTCGCATTAAACGCACCATATAAACCGCATAATTCCAAACGAGAGTGTACTGAAGAAATAAAGTTTGTCATAAGAGGCCTCTTCTCCGTGTCTTTTCTCCGTAGGAAGCTGAACTTTACGACAACCGGCTTTCAGATTCTTGTTGGATTTATGATTATTGTCGAGTAAAACCTAATCGGAATTAAGAAACATAAAAGATGACCGAGCCATGTGTAATATCGTTTGGAGAAACATTACGACGGCAATTCCAGGCCGCCAACTTACAATGTGTTGTGCATACAATTTAGAACGTTCACCCGTATCAAAAAGTTCTGCGCTGTTTGAGCACTGCTATCTGTTAAATAAAATGAATTTATTATAAATAACAAAACGAAATAGAAATAAAAATACATCCTAAGTTGTAAAGGTCTTAAGAGAAAATAATCATATGCAAACTGATACATGAAATCATCCTTAATTAAAATTTAAAATCAAGGTTTAAGTTAACTTTAAAAACTCTGATCCGAACAATTATAAAATAATAATATTAAATAGATTACATGGAAAGAAGCTTTGCTAAAATATTTAAAAATTGATCTAAACATCTTTGGATCATCAAATTAAAATTATTTTCAAATCAATATTTAGCTAAATTTTTAAATACTTCTTTCCGTACATCAAATTATAATCCAGAAATAAAGATTATTGTGAAAGTGCTTACGCAATGGTAGCAAGTAATAGTCGTAGATTTCTATTTGGGCGAACGAATTCGCAGAATAGAGTTATCTAAATTAAAGGATTATTTTCTGGAAGCTATTATAACTCGACTAGGTGAGGCCGCAGCATTACATTCTGGTCGGGTGTAATTAAATAATTCCAGGTTCGGATTGAAGTTCGATCGAAACAATGAGGATTGCCGCCGCGTAATTTCCCGCGCACACTCGAAAGCAGCAGCGTCGGCATTCGAATTAACTCGACAAAGTATCGGCAGGTAGTCCTTAATTAGCAGAGCTAATTGCGCGCTGACTCGCGCATGCAGAAAAGGTTACACACCGTGATTTATTGACCCTTCTCGTCGCGTCCGCGCACTCCTGTTCCTAATTAAGTGCAAGTTAGAGTGCTATTGTGCAGTGACTGGCCGAACAGAAACAATTACCGATCCATGAGACGGCGAAAAAAAATGCAAAATTCACGGACACGAGAAACTGATGGCGGGGAGAAATGGTGGGCTTGACCGGCACTTCCGAAGTCAGAGGTTCATTAATCCGTTTTATTCCCCAAGTTGGTTAATAATTTCGTGTACACATTTACCTTTTTAGGAACACGCCGCCGTATACAAAAAACCACAATCGTGTTTCACGTGCGTTCGCGAGAAAGAAATTATTTAATCCATAAAAGTATAAGAAACAAAAGCCAAAAGTTATGGAAATTAATGTCTTGATATACAAAAAAACATAATAGTAATAATATAAAAGTAGACAATTA
>NW_012130088.1:1029901-1071674 GCF_000143395.1 Atta cephalotes
AATGTACATTGAATACATTAATTTTATAGTTGCAATAACTATGAAATAGTTTAATCAATGTAGATTAATTTTACATAGAAAACTTGTATAGCTGTATTGTTACCTTTGTATAATTGTCACTATGTCTTTTTTTCTGAATATTATTTATTATTTTGTACGTTTACACGAAAAGAACGTCTTTACAAATTTAAGCAAATACAGATTTAATTTTGTTGGACTATCAAAATAATTATGTAAGAAAAACTGAAACATAATGTATAACATAATATAGCAAAAAGCTTTTTACATTCTAACCAAATTGAACATCTTATATAATTATTTTGATAATTCAACAAAATTATATTCAGATTTGTATCTAGCTAAATTTTTAGACACTTTTGCAAAACTATTTTTCTTACAAATTGATAATTACAAAATAAAAAGTTTAAAATTTAAATTTAAAAAATTGATTAAAATTAGTTAAAATTTAAATAAAAATCATAAACCTTAAATTTTATCACATTGAATCTCCTATATTTTAATTTTAAACTGCAGAACAGATGTATTGGGTTGTCCGGAAAGTTCGTGCCGATGTTGAAGGAAAATTGAAACGCAGAAGATTTAAATTTTAGTATACATTTATTAAATTATATATTATAGGTTAGGCACGAACTTTCCGGACAACCCAATAGTAATTATCTCACAAAATCCAGCACGAGACGGTAAAAATCTTTAATATTTTATTATCTTTAAGGATTAACGGTGATTGAAGGAACATGAATCGGATCTCGATTGACTTATTAATCTTCGCCAGCGGCCAGCAATCAATAAACAGTAGTGAGCCGCGGTGAAAACAATTCTATGGATCTTGCGCTCATCAGCTACAATTCTCCACGACGAGCGAGAATTCCAATGTTTCGCGAGATCGATCTCGTCGAGAGATATTCAATATGATTGTACCGGCGAACCGGAAAACGCGGCATGCTCCGCATGTTACCATCGAGAAAGGCACGTAATTAAACTGGAGCGGTGCTGAAAAGCGCGCAAAGCTACGTGCGTTCGAAAGTCTATCGTAAGTTATTGCGCTCCGCCGTCAACAATGCCGATCACTATTACGTAAGGCCACGATGATCGTTCTAAAACTCTCGACAATAGAGCCCGTCTTGCTTCGATTGCCGTACCTTAGCCGGTTGTAGCGCGAGTACCGCTATCCTGGTGGTCGAAGAAGAAAAATACATGTACACACACGTGGCGTATAATCATCGTTTTACACCGTGGCTTGTACGTTTAAAAGATTTAAACGGGTCATCGCGGTATTAATTATTGAATTTCGCCGGGTAATTTTCTCTGTCACATATACATTAGCTACTTTTCGTGTCCACGTGATTGGACGTGCATAATTACGATCCCTGCGTGCCGAAAAAACAGCAGTAATGCCAGGCTCTTTGAAAAGCTTATGGGCGCACGTCTCATGCAAAACTTGATGATACGTCTTACTCGAGAACAGCGAGGTACATAAGATAAGATAATTAAAATGAGCGTATCGATTATACGAAACGATCCTATAATTTTATCAAAGACTAAGAAATAATTATCAATCATAAGAAATAATTATCTTAACTTAATGACTTATTAGCGATTTCTATTTCGCATTGATCAGAAACAATAGACTGCGTTCGTGTGGGAACTTCGAAAGTACAGACATGTACCTCTTCGACTTATAAACGTGTTCTTCATATCTGATATTATCCCCATTACTTAAATATTCAAATAAAGAATAAATAACGTACAAAAGTATTTTAAAATATCTAAAGAAGATATCTATGCAAATGTAAATATGAGTTTCCTGAAATATCTCAAAATTTAGTTAGATACAGATCGGAAAATAATTTGGACCTTCAAAATATTTATATAGAAAAGCGTAATGAGAAATAATACAAAATGTTTTGATATTTTAGCAATCAGCTTAAACGTTCTACATAACTATTTTGATGATCCAACAAAATTTATTTTCAAATCTATACTTATCCAAATTTTTAGATACTTCAATAAAACCGGTTTTTTTCTGTGTGGGGAATGAACAATCTATGTATATTAGAAACTATAATAACTAAGAGAATATGACAAATATATTTAAGTCTGTCGTTTTTATCAATTTCAGTAGATTAGAATGAGACAGCATATATAAAGAGATAATACATATACTTTTCTGTCTCACTCTTGATTTGGACAAAACTGCTTGTGGCTAGATTATGTTACAGGGGTTTTGTATATATAATCGAAGGTGTATTTCGAATGATTAAAAACAATCTTGACTCATCAAGAAAGCATCCTGCAGATGTTTACAAATTGTAAAGTAAAAGATATCTCGGAAATAACGTGCATGAATAAAGAACGGCCTGCGGTCATATTCATGCTTACTGAATAATAAGTCTTATCTCGCCTTTGAAAATTACAAAATCATACTTCACCTGTTTTTAACGCAGTCAGATTTTCTCGGTTTGTAATAAATATATTATTCTCTATGTCAGATAATTTATAATCGTATACCCGTTTAGAATTTTTCGAGTGATATCACGCAAATAAAAAATGAGCTTAAACCTCGGCGGGCGTATTGATTTCTCGGTAAGATTCGTAATTATCGATACATTTACCGTCTCCCGAATGATTTACGTTATTCTCGGCGTGCTTTTTTTATTCCTGTTCGATTCCATAAAATGTTAAGTGTCATTGTTCGCTCGCATTGAAATGCTAATGCGCTTATTCTCATGTTTTCGTATCGACCGACATAATCTTTATTGCTGTCACGAGCGGTATTGAAATATCTTCGGGCAGATATCACGTATCAAATTGTTTAAGCATGAACGTACTTGTACAATTAAGATTCGATTAAGCAATTACGATAGAATCGCTTAATTGCCGCGGATACTGTTATCATGCTTAATTAAATCTTGCATTATATTTGGTGCGTATCGCCGTGCCTTGCATTGAATATCTACTTACGGTCTCGTTCAATCGAAGTTGATGTTTGTCCAGGCATTACCATTCCCTGATTAGACAAATTTATTGAAACAATACCGCTTTATCTGGCATTTCATCGATTGCAAGCTGTTGGTTGACGTGTTATAATCGAGTATTGGTTGATCATTGTTAACTATTTCACATCGGAATTTCTCTATCGATATGAAAAAATAAAAAAAGTAAATAATTCTAGTAATGTTAATTGCTAATATTAACTATTATATTTCTACGGAAAAGATTTTGCTAAAATAAAATTCTAAAAATTTAGCTAGATACAGATATGAAAATAGTACTTTTGAGTACTTTCCACGAGTACTTTCTATACAGAAGTTATGTGTTTCGCGAATTATTTTTGTGTTCATATTTATATAAAAATAATTTTGTTGAATAATCAAAATAATTATTATGTCAAACTAATTGCTAAAAAGTCAAAACTTTTGAGATCCTACGTACTTATTTTGATAAATCCACAAAATTATTTATAAATCCATATTTAAATTTTTAGATATTCCTTCCATGTAGTAATATTAAATAAATTGCTAGAAAGTATTTAATCCTCCCAAACTGATAATACTATTGGATCTCAATTATAAATTTCTTTGTCAAACAAGTCATATATTACTTCTACAAATTTAGATTATTTTTATGAAAATATATATTTTAATATTCATTCTTTTCTATACCAATTATGTCATTTTGATTCTTTAAAATTATTTAGTGCCTTTTAATTAACATAAGTAAATTAAATAGATCTTACAGATTAAATGACTTAACTGTTACAGATTTTGGTGTCAGAAGGGTTAAATACGGTAGTTATCATAACATTATGGATAATTTTATTATATTATGCAATATCTCCATTCAGCTTTCGATCAAGCAACCATTGCATCCAACTGTGCACTTTGAATCCTTTCGTGATTGCACGAGTCGCGCTACGAAATTCAGTCTCTCGATCGTTTCGCCGTTCGACATATTCATTCGTTCTGTGGAGTCATTTCGCTCAGAAGATTTCGCAATATCGCTGCTATCCGTCGCCAGTGAGAAGATACGATACGATCGCGGGTGAGTGTCAGGTGCAGTACGATGCAATGATGCCTCAGATCAATGTGATGAACAAAACGTTCGATTACTTCGTGATGTATATACGTGACGTACCGCACAATGCAATCTATTGTTCCTGATCAATGTTAAATAGAAATTGTTAATAACTCATTAATTTTGAATCGATAATCCTATCTTAATCTTTGATGAAATTATTAAACATGTCGTAATATATATATAAGAAAACATATTTTCATAACATAATTTGTACATATTTAATAATATATTTTTAAAATAAAATAAATAATTAGTTCTATAAAAAATTCATCACATTCCGAAGTGTTTCACAATAATTTACTTCAACATACACAAACATATACAATAATAAATATTGTTATATGTATGTTGTATTAAAGTAAATTATTGTGGAACACTTCGGAATGTGATGAGACATTAATTAAATCTCATTATTAAATGTATTTATTTTAAATAACAAAGTCAAATTATTATTAGAATACATAGTTTACGAAAAATTTAAATATAAAACCGGTTTATTTATCATTAAATTAAATACAATTAATAACCAATTAATGTGCTTGATTGCTTGAAACATGTTATGGAATATTCTGTTTTATTTATATTTGCTTATAAATTTAAATAAAAAAAATATATAAAAAATTTCAAAATATTGCTTTTCTGTTCAATGACATGATAATTGTACAGTAATTTTAGTGAAATATTTGTTTAATTCTTGTTCCATTGTAGCTCGATCTTCCTAAGTCTTCTTTTAGATTCATTCATTGCACTTGTACACAACACTCGCGAAATCACAATTAATTACAATCATTGCAGTAGAATAATCGCTCGCACTTTATACTTTTGATATCAATCGCATGCAATACTTTTAGATTTCACATCACAATGGAATCCAAATGAAACGCGCACAATCGCGAAAATAATACGAAAAAATATAAAGTCGATTTGTTTCATACACGTGACATTCCATTTATGCCTAAAAAATTTAAAAATGACATTGTATTCGAAAATCATACGATAGAGTACACTTAATTAATTTAAGTTATCGAGTTAACTAATTGAAATGTATATACGATTATCTACAAAAATGTACGATTAAAATTTAATACATAATATATTTAATATTTTAATGATTTGAGAAATTATTCTCTCAGTCCAAAACGAATTATATTTGAATTCAATCGCAAGCTCGATGCCAGATTTGGAATTTAATTGCCGACTAACCTATATAATTTAATAAATCTAAAATTTAAATCTTCTGCGTTTCAATTTTCCTTCAAAATCAGCACGAACTTTCCGGACAACCCAATAGAAAAATCATTACTGCTCACGCGCTTGTAAAAACAATGCTTTGCGATTTCCATCTCCTATCGCTTCGCTTTTCAAGTGAAGTGAATAAATCGTGCGAAAGATAATTCCTTTGATAAAATAGACGATAGACGATAGATTACAGTCGTCGATCATGAGAGTCAATTAATCAGAACGAACTGTTTAGTTGAGTTAATTGTTCGCAGAAAATGATATCGCGTTTGTCCTCGTGTCCAACGCAATGAGTAATAGAATAATACGCGGAACGTTACCTGCCGACTCGAGTGTCGAAGTGCAAATGATAATACGGTACGCAGCGACCTTGCAAAGGAGCCAGACATAGCTGTATCAAACACATACAAGGCCAAACACGTCAGCTTGTTTCGCTTCTAGGAAATGTCTCTAAAATAACAATATACAATGTGCTACGAAATAATTATACCGAATATTTATTGTATTTTAAATTTATTTATTGTATTTTAAATTTATTATTGTATTATTTATTGCTTTTTTAATTATTTATTGTATTTTAAATTTATTATTGTATTATTTATTGCTTTTTTAATTATTTATTGTATTTTAAATTTATATTTCCATGATTTATCTTGTAAATAATTCTGTTATTTTATGGTTATGATTAATTTTGTTTGATCAAAAGAGTTTTAAAATGGAAACAATATTACTTGAATTCTTTAATTAATTTATTTTAATTTCATTGACGTATGTGTTACTATATTAATAAATTTTAATTATTATATATAAATTACGTTTTTCTTGTAAGAACATGAATGATATTAATTACTCTATTTAAAAATATTTAGTAAATTTAATCTGAAAAATAAAATTTATTTCATTTCGAAATTATTTATATAATTTTTTGATATTATTACTTATAGATCTTCATCTAAAAAAAAGTAAAATTGATTTTATTACATTAAGCATTACAATTTCAATAAATTGAAAAAAAAATCAAATTAAAAATCCGCAAAAGATATAGATTTAATTATATTCCTTTTTTTTAACTCATTAACATATTACATTATTCCATTGTTCTTAAAACAAAAAATAGAGAAATAATAAATTTCTGCAAATATTTTTCCAATTAAAACAAAATTAAATTTTATTTGTTAAATAAATATTAAATTTAATACTGTTAAGTCCATCGCTGAAATATCCCATACCATATAATTTAAGAAAGCAGTTTAAAGTAAAAATCTACATAAGCGCATATTGCTACCAATCTCATTAATTAATGTAAAATATAAAATATAATGAAATTATCATTTTCGAAATACATGAAAATATGTATCATAATAAAGAATGTTTTATATTTTTAATGTTAATGTTTAAAAAATCTGTGTTTAGACTTCAAGTAAGATTTTTAACGTAAATAATCATTTTTTTCTCAAATTATCTTCTGGAAAAAATATTATAAAACCAATAACTATTAACATACATATATATAATTAAATCAAATCAAAGCAATTGAATCATGGGAAATAAAATAGGCTGCATTTGCAAAACTTCATCTAAATTGCAAATATGACGTAACGGATATCAAACTGACTTTCAAGATCTATTTATTAAATCATGTGTCTCAAGTCACCGGTTTGCTGTATTTGTTTGCAGAAATGTAACTATAAATGCAGGGCCACATAACTATACATACATTCTCGTTAATTAGTAATTTATTATTCTAGACATAACTCTTTCATTGAAGCACAGAGATCCAGATACAAGCACAGAGCGTGCACAGCAGTTCCGGCTGAAATCGATTGATTTGCTTGCGTTCAAGCGATCGTATTCCAGCGATCGATTACGCAAGCGTGTCCGCATTTATTTGCAGCTATTTCCGAACCGATTTATCGAAAAGTCGTCGATCAAACTGATTGGGAAGTACTTATTGAGACTAACGAGGAAGTCGCAAATTTGGCCACGCGGCTTTCACGTACAGATTAGAACGATGGCGATCATGGGAAAAAAGGTATTCTTGCGCAACTGTTAAGATCGATCCCTCGACATTATCCCGAAATGCAAAATGCGGTGTCGCGAGTGAACGGTGTGCGCAGGTGCGCCTTACTGGTTACCTTGTCGGTTACCTTTTGTCGGCGCCTCGCACCGCTCAGCAATACTACGGCGAATACTAACGATTATTTTTCTATCCAGATCCAGATTCGATCCTTTGATTTTTCCCGCGAAGTCGACCTTCGGCGGCCGCTGCCACCAATGTATCCACGACGATATTGCGTACAGATATGTACGTGGCGAGCTCACGGTGGGTGCGAATGCAATTACCGGCTTAGAACCTTAGTGGGATAATGCCCTTGGCAGTGCCGCGAAAGGTGCGGCCGCGATAAATCTTTGGTGACATTTGGAGCAAGGATCGTGTTTTTACCGATTCCTTTTGTCCGTCTGGCCATAGTCTACGCACAGAATAGACAAAATACAACTTTGTTCTAAATCTACAGACTGCATGTAACGTTCAGTAGCAAAAATTAGCGACTTTTTGTAAGTTAACTCTAGGGTTGACACACATGGGTCAAATTGACCCAAGCGAAAGATTTACATGCATACATTTTTGCGAACACTATCCTTTTATAAATAAAAAATTTGATTTACAAATAATGATGAAAGCAAATGTGCACTATGATTATTTTGCATGTTCAAAACTATAATATTTGTACATTGGAGAAGGTTACCGATTGATATTTAGATGAAGATATATCAGAGAAATTACCGCACTATTAAATTTATAATTATGTTCCATTTGAGATATTTTTAACCAACATGTCACTAACTAAATTAAAACAATTTAATTCAAGAAAATATATTAATTTGATTAAAATTTAGTTTATATTATTATACTAATAAGTGCATAAATTAATGAGGATATTGTTTACGTTGAAATTACAGAAATGCACAGAATAAACTACAAAAATGAGTTAATTTATATTTTAACACGCATGAAGTTAAAAACAATAAAACATTATCTAACTCAAGAGCAGGTTACTATTATGTCTTTGATATCTATTGTAATAATGTGAATCTCAGACTCAGAATCACCATGGCAAAGAAGCAAAAAAAGTGTAATAACAAAGGATTATTAAGAAAAGCAAAAATTGTGTGAAAGTATCTAACATTGCGCTGTTTTCCATGTAATATGGAAATAAAATGGATAATAATATAAAGATAAGAATATCTAAACCTATATACATTGCTACTCCGCAGATTAGCTCACGTATAGTTACATCTTATTATTTATCACGTTTTATATTAACACGATCTATTAGCATTCGATATTATAGAAACAATCTGACAGGAGACTGGAAGTTGAATTCCGCTCGTTCTGTCGATCGCCCCGCCTATCAAATTACTTCATTTACTTTCATGCTCCATCTATTCAAATAATATTACATTTTATCTCTTACATCCTGCTTTTGTATCGCGTCGCGTAAGACAATGCGAGACAATTCGGCGGTAGGGATATTCCGAAATATATTCGATATTTAGAATATCATATCGTTACCCTTTTTTGATATTTGATGTTTGTATCGAAACTTTGAGTTTGCATCATAGCATATCGTCGGATCTAGAACTTAGATATCAATTGATTTGATACAAAGGCTGTGTTTCCAAAATTTACTATCAGCAGTCAATACTGAAAGGTTACAGTTTAAATTACATGCATTATAGAGAGAGAGATTTGCAGCACTAGCAGTGAATTATGGAACATAGCAAAGAAGAAGCAAGAGAATTAGAAAGGCGACAACTAGGAATGTACAGACGAGCATAGACTTTCGATTAAATATTTCGTATTAAAGCTGTATCATTACTGTATTAATATTCGTATTTTGATTTATATCAAAAGTTCTTCTGTCTATTCTTCTTCGTACATCCCTATTCAGCGGGAATTGATTTGTGAAGAAAAGGCTAAGCCATCAAGAAAGGATATGTTTCCAACTCATCGCTCTAGGCACTCACTTAAGCGATGTTAATTGCAAAAGCATAGAATAGCAACACAGGCACCAGCGCGTTGCGTCGCGTTATGTCGTCTCACATCTCGCATCTCGGGTGGCAACGATTTTGCGCTGGATGCCTTCGTCTTCTCCCGTGCTGCACACACTACACAGTCGGCTAATATTATTTAGCGGCGTGAGCACGTGCTAGGTAGCAGGAACAATTGCTTCACGACGGTAGTACGTAATAACGCGACTACCGCAAGACGCCGCCGTCGCGCCGTGAACCTCGTAATTACGCTTCCGTCCTATTACATGCCCGGCGATTGCTGTGCACGAGATTCACTCGCTCGTTTCTCCTGCTCTTCCTCTTTTCGATTTCGCCATTCTTGCTTCGCGCCTTTTGTGCAAGAGTAATGCGCTTTTCCACATGCGGTCGGATTTTCGTAGCCGCCGGCGGACAATCGATTATTATTGTTGGAGATTGTTGATTGACTCGATAGCTGATAATCTCTCACAGTGAAGGCGGACAAAATATGATAATAATAATGATAATAATGCATTATCATGATAAGGCGAGATAATGGCTTGAGGCTGTTTCATAGTCCCCAGTCGTAGATTTACAAACTTTATCTAGTATGTATGTGATGGAATGAAATTATGCTATCATAAACATAGATTCGATATGATTTGAATATTGATCTGATTGAGATAATATAATCCGTGCGTCACCAATATGATCAGATAATATAATATTCCATATTTATATATAGTATTTCACAAAATGTAAGAATAAACAGATTGAATGGAATAGTATGTGCTTCATTAAACTTTATTCTCTCTCCACACAGAAATTGTCTCTAACATCTAATTATCATTGACCTTTCTTCTCAAATGTTTTTCTAAAAAATAAAAATTAAAAAAAACAAACATTTATATTTTTATTTTACTTTAATATTATTCTCGTTTTGTCGCAGAAGCAACACTATGTATGGTATATCCTAGATACATAAAGTATCGCAATTAAGATTATTATTTTAAACCATGGTGTCGGATAGTGTATGTATATATTGTGTAATTTATAAATACAAACATAAATTTGAACAATACAATCGCGTTTTGAGACAAAATGGCGGCCAAATTGCTGTACTTTTTCTGTCTAATAATTTTAGCATATTCTACTCAACTTTGATTGCTTATAACAACTTCCATAAAAATAAACATATCGTAACACATTTTTTAAATCAAAATGTGACATACATTAAAAAATAACTTAATATCATACAAATATATGTATTTTTATTGGTAAAAAAATTATAAGATAAAAATTTCAAAAAAGATCGTTTTTTTTTAAAGAAGCCAGATATGACAACGAAAGCAAGAATTTATTATTAACAAAAATAAAACCAGTTTATCATGCGACGTAATAATATTGTCAATAATTGTGATTATCAATAACACGGTATTCAATTAATCTCTAATCTCACAAGAATATAAAAGTCGCGTAGTTGATATCGTGCTACGTATAAAAAGTCGAGGTATCATTAAGAAAGAAAACTCACGAGTGTGTTAACGAGCGTACCGAAAAAGCGGTGTGCAAGCAGAAGAGAAATTGAAACAGCACGCAAGGTGGATTCCCGTCGTCTTTGTATCTAATCGGAGACGCCGGAAGAGAGCACATCGTCGTGGTGCGAATATACGTATGTACACTCTCCTATACGTATACGTACGTACATGGCCTTATGCCTGACATGGTGTTCATTAACATGCATTCACGGCGTAATATTTATCGTCGCTGGTTGTTACTCGCTCTAGCTGAGGTGATCCGACAGATCCGACGACCGCGTGTCCAGATCCTAGATAAATCCGCCGTTGTACGTCATGCACCAACTAGGGTCATCAACTCTCCAACGTTTTTCTCATCAAAAAATTGGTACTACAGCTAGTAATTTCATCTCACATTCCTTCAGGCCCGTCAACAAAATTCGCATTGTATTGTAACGATAATGTTGTAAACGATACTCACGATTACAGGTGAAATTTTACATTCTGCCCACTTTTACAATTGTAATTAGGAGAAGTAACTGATACGCCAATTGCAAGGCTTTTTGGTCTTCGATACGAACCGTGCTAGTGGAGAAACCCCGCGTCGATCAGACGCGTGACGCGCATCGTGAAAACTCGCATGTACCGTTGTTACCACGCTTGGACGACGGTGGTGTGTTTCTACATCAAGCTATTACATTCGATCGATGATAATAAATCGATCTATCTGAAATCAGGTCGCAGGAACGATGGCTATCGTACGAAGACGGATGGTTTCGCTCCTTAGCACTTTTTTCGATACTTTCCTAGATGCTCGCGATAATATGACGCAATATTCGTCGATTGTGCGTTTATGAATAAATTGATACAAGATAGAAAGGGAGAATCTAATAACAACAAGCACATACAACCTCACAGATGACAAAATTTGTGTTAAATTGATATTCAATATTTCTTAGTATTAAATAATAATTTAGTAAATGAAGTAAGTAAATGAACAATTAATAAAAACATAAAATATATTTTAATATGTAAAGAAGATAAATGAAATGTGTTAATTTAACAAATTATAAACACTAAAATTACTTATTAAAAAATATGCTTCCACAATTTGCTTCCAAATTGTGTCGGTATTTTTATATAATATTTTTTATATAATATTTCTGTTATTTCCTAATATTTTATCTTGTGTGTTAAATTAACAGAAAAATTCAGATAGACCATTTAGATTTGTTTAAAATTTAAAATTAGATTCGTTGTGTTAAATTTGATACAAATTCTCCAATATTTTAAAATTAATGCATTCAAAATTCCCTATAATTTTCTGAAAATAAAAATTAAAAATGAAATAATTATAGCAATACTTCGTTTAATAATTACAAATATATTTAATCCTCTGTCGGTCATGTAAAATTTTGCACTTTTCCATCAGCAATCTTTAAGCATCAGTGGAGATTTTTATATTGTCTCGAATTATATAAAAATTAAAAATCTAAAAAAATTCTTGCATACTTGTAAAAACATTAATTTTTAGAAGTCGGCTTGTATTTTAGATATTTTTACAGATTTAAATTTATCTACCAGAATTCATAATTAAAATATTGATTGTATCTTCAAAGTCCAACTTTTTTTACTTTTTAATCAGTGCAGAGATTTAAAATTTTTCTTTTAATTATATTGAAGAATTCAAATATATATAACTTGACTTTATTCTCTGAATCCTTTTGAAAATCCTGTATTATAATCCCGAGTATTTAATAGAACTTCAATAAATATAGATCGAACATTTTTCCAGAGTATGTTCAATGTAATATTTTTTCCAATAGCTCTGCTCCCATTTATCAAAATCTATTCAATCAATCAGTTCGCACAACTCTACAATCAATTATTAGAGATCGCTTACTAAATTTATCTGTATAAAAGCTGACGTAAATCGACTGCATTATATGTTACGTTCTGCGAGATCGTGTGCAAACGCAGTAGAGGCATTAATTATGACACTGGCAATAGTAATATCAGTTTTCACAATCTCGCTAATGAGATCACCCAACAGCAGCATAATATCTCCGCAGATCTAAACCGCTCAACCGCGAGTCTCATTATTATGATGCCGCATTCGCGGTGCATTCTCCGCAACGAGACATCAGACCGCGAACGTTGCGGTTATAAGTTCGTTGCGCACAGCAGATTCGAAGAGATTCGTCGCGAGACGACTCGCGGTGCACGATCACGCATGCAAATGCGTGATGTTGTGGTGCACAAAGGCGAGATCGATATCTGTTTTTCAGCCGGTCAGGATTCCAAGCCCGAAGTCGTCCTCGCGGGATCGCGGGACGTTCGCGGCAGCGCCGGATAACGATCTGGTTAGCGATGACAGCCGTGCGTTTTGCGTTTCGCCCAGCGAAAGGAGACGCCGCGCCGCGCCGCGCCGCGCGCATTGAATTATACGGCCTTATACAGCCGGCGTACTCGTCGGTGCGTTCCCCGGGCAAGTGCAAGGGAACGAAGGAGACGACACGCTGGGTACTCGGGCGTATGCTAATCGGCCGGGCGCGTCAAGGCTTTCCTCTGCACAAGCCTGGACCCGGCTTGCCCGGGTTCGGGGTAAAACAACGCGACGCGACCGACCGACGAGCGCAGATAAGCTTAGCGCGCCTCTTTATAAGGCGCAACGATGCGCCGTTTGCTACCTTCTGAAAATGGAACTGTGCATGGAGAAAATAATTTTGCGAAAAATTAAAAAATTTAGCTAAATAACAGATCTGGAAATAATTTTGTTAGACCATCAAAATTTTTATTGATAGGAACTTAAACTGATTACTAGAATGTTAAAATTTGACAAAATAATAGGGAGTTTTATAATAACGTGGATCCAGATACGCTAAAGTTATCCTTTTTTTAATTAAGAAGAAGATAATCTGACCTTAGCGTTCATTGTATCTGGATCCATGTTATTGCAAAAACTTTCTAATATCCGTTGGCTAAAGAAAAATATATCCTTAATATGATCAAAAGTCATTCTTGCCATTTTTCACAACTCTTAAGAAACAACCTTATCGAGTTGTAACAATTGTAACGATTTTTTTAAACACCATTTTGAGTTGTAACATTTTCGACGACTGTTTGTAAAAAATTAAATTAGTTCACTTTTGATGATTAATGATGTTTACTTATTCATTCATGACAATAACTCGAAAGTATTATTTCTTTAATCATATTTCTTTAATCATGTCACTTTTGAAATAAAAGAGTAATATGTATGTTATGTTTTAATAAATTAAGAAATCAACCTTTTAAAAAAAAACATATTGAACAATTCTGTAAAATTAATTCCAAGTAATTCCATTATATACTATGTAATTATTGTTATTGTACTATACATACAATTGTTATACTGTATAAATTATTGTTCGTTCTACAAAGTTAAATTACAAGTAACAGCAGTTCGTCAATACTTAACCACAAGTATGTGGAATACAATTGAAGACGATAGCTAGAAATAAACATGTGTTATCGGGCACTGACAAAGCTTTCCACAACGATTATGAATAAATAACGGGTAATCATTGGCGAATGAGGGTCTATGTTCCTGGAATACATTAATAACGTCATTTCTTCAAGTGAATCAACGTGAAGCGCGGCTTCATAATGATTACGTTACGTGCCAAAATGTGGTTTTCATCTCCGTTACAATGTGAATACGGCATCCGGCGGTAAATAACGTACGATTCTTCCTTCGTTTTGATGTTTCGACGGAGTGCTCTCTTGCGTATACTTGATCCTCCGTTTTATTGCACTTTACAGAAATTTATTACCTTGCGGTCTCGGCGCGCATGTTATTGGCCACATAAAGAACGAGAATCGACGTTAGGATTTCGCAATTTTCCAACGTGAAATAAAGCATAACGATTCGTTTGTGAGACACAACGAGGTATCCTAGGTCGCTGTATTAATTATGTAATGCGAATGGAGCTTATAATTGCGTAAGCATTTACAACTAGCATAAGAACGCGGAACCGCGTTTGAATCACATTTGTGCTGCTCGGCAGAATAATCGGATTAAAAGGGAGATCTTCTCAGATAAATCCGCTTACAATTATAATTTAATTAAGATGTTCCTTATACGCCATCACGATATTTCAATTCCTGTGACAGATTAGCGTTACATTTCTTTAGCAGTAGGTCTGTAAATACAATGTAATTTTGTATCCAGTTTTAAATTATTTACTTTCTTACATCAATGAAAAGAACAAATATCACAATTGTAAATTAAGAAACTTCTTAAAATTTAAAAATAAAACTCTATTTGTTTGTTAAAATTAAAAAAATAAATAATATAAGCAGAAATTTTGCGCATCCCTTAAAATAAATAAATAAGAAATTAAAAAATTCATTCATTCTATAAATTAATAAATTAATATGATAAAAAAATTCTTTCAATTTAACAATAAAGATTAAAACATAAACAGAAATGAAATTTTCTATATATTGTCAAAAAAATTAAATAAGATAGATATTTTTTAGTACAATTATAATAAGCTCTCGCTTGAAATCATAATAAACGTTTGGAAAAAATGCATGCATCATAAACACATCTCGATGCAGCCAAAACATAATTAGTGTTAATTATCGTTAACTATTTCATGAATTCAGCGATTGTTCATTTAGAGAGTCTCATAGTGAATGAGAACGATTATACGTTTCGGAATGGGAAGTCGCGTATCGCAGCGACGAAACTATCTCGTTATGCAGTGAAAGAATTCGCAATCTTGAGATGAATCTTCGCTGGAACGATCGCGCGCATTGCGTGTGCGATAGCAAGAGCGGAGGAGTAAAAGGTTGCGTTTTGATCGGGCGGATTAACGCGGAAATTTACGTTGCTGCGCGCAAAAACGGGACGTGAGCTGGCTGGGAGCGACGTCTTCATCGTTGGGCTGCGGCGAAGGGCACTCCGCGCCTTCCGTGTAGACAATAATTATCAGGCGGCGGACTCAGGTAGCCGCTCCGGATGCAACGGTACGTCGTGCAGATGCAAATAAAGGTGATCTACGGCGGTGCAATCGCGCTCGGTGGGCAGCTCACGATGGCCAGGCGTCGGGCTCCTCCGTTTCTCACGATGCAATTCGCAGAGAGAAAGAGAGAGAGAGAAAGCAAAGGAGGGAGGAGAGAGAGAAGACGAGTGGATCGTCTTAGATCTTATCGAGGGAACGAGAAAATCACCACCGTGATCTGAAAACAATCTTGATTCGTTACCTCCAATCCTAGTGTCATAATCAAGTGGATGCGATATTTTGATATAAATATTACGAAATACGCGACTGATATTGAATGGCGCTTAAGGTGCGTTTTGCGACCAGAAAGATAGCATGAAAGTTATTAGCGTCGTAGCTCGAAGTAAGATTCATTCGGCGTTGGGTTATTACGTTGTTGAGAGGATATTCTGTATAATGTTAACAACGGTTTCAAATCTCCCGCAATTTCCGTATAACGCGTTTATTAGGTATGATTTGTTGCGCAGTACAGGTATAGAGAACGAATTTAAAAGATATATTCTACTAAATTGTGTCATTAGTAACAATCACCTCATAAACTTGATTAAAACCATTCAAGTATTCCATAAATAATTCAAAAGTAAACGCGGAAAATTTTTATGATTCCTATATTATCTCCTTACTTTAAATGTGACACAATTAAAAATATTAAGTTTCCCAGGAAAAGAGAAAAATTACTTTTTTTAATTTGACAGAAAATTATTGATTATTTAATTATAATATGATTATAATATGATCAAAATCAAAACTCTAGTTTAAAGAGAAACGATTATCCTATCGGATTTAGAACTAAAGAAATTAAACAGTCGATTTTTCTTAAATACTCGAAATATTTCGTTCTGTAAGATCAGTAAGATCGAACGGCGAACAGCTAACCGCAAAGAATTTCATTGACGACGACGCAGCAGAACGTAACCTTTCTCAACCGGACGTGCATCGACGAAACGATTTAGCACTCCGATCGCCTCCTTCTTCTCTTACCTCTCCCTCTCGTTATCGATCTCGTCGCCGTACTGCAGAAGGGACAGGTCGTTTCTGGCCTGAGGTACGACGCACGCGCCATGTTGGCGTAATGACAGGTTGTAGAATGATACATTGAAAAGTGTCAATGCACTAAGGTACAAAACACGCCACCAGGTGATTAAAACTACGATTGGACAGATCAGATAGACTATGGTGTTAGACTAGGTTTTATCGACAGAGATGCGACAAATCGCGGAAAGAAAAAAACGAAAGAGAGGGAGAGAGAAAGACTCTAGCACGGCCAGGAACGTACGAGTACATGTCTGAAAACGGATACGTAATCAGGCGTAATTAGCCTGTTGTGCCGCGGTAAAAGGCAGCGTGGAGAGAGAGAGAGAGAGGTAGGTGACTGACCCTTTGCCTCGGGCGGGGTTCACCGTGGGGTCTCTGGCAGAGGTCGAAAGGAGTCTCCTTCCACTTTTCCCCCTTTACCCCAGTCCCGTGGTTTCTCCCACCCTTTCTCGAGTTCGACCCTTCTCCACGTTCCCTCTGCCAACTTCTTACCGCGCTGAGTACGTTCTATTCTATCACTGGTAATTTATCCCTCTTCTCTCGATGTCCTTATCCCTATCTATCGTTCGTTTTGCTATCTATCGTTCTACGTTTTTCCCATCGCAAAAGGCCAATGGCCCCGTCGCAGTTAGCTATCGATGTGATAGCTATCGTGAACAATTTTTCATGCTGAAGACAACATTGAATTCTTCACTCTGTATGTATCTTATAAAATACATCCATTTTATGAATATATATCGAAAACACAATGTTAAATTAAAGAAATAACAGTTCTGAAGAATATTTATAATCATGATTTCTAATTATAATATTCATCGTTATTATTGTCGTTGCCTATTATCAGAATTGTTTCTTTTAAGTCTAACAATATAGATATGATATTATTTCAATACCTAATTCAATTAAATTCAACAACTCTGGGTGTGAATTTTTAACACTCAAGCAATATTAAATTCATCATATAATATAATTCTCACTGTGTTGGTGTTAGTATTAACATCAACATGGTATGGATTTTAAATATCTCGTATGGATTTAAATATAGTTTAATCCACATATGGATATTAATATTAACATCAACAAGTGAGAATTGAACAGATACCACTATTTTTAGACTTTTAAAGTATACAATTATATAACAAATGCAGAACACTCATTTCAATTTTAAATTATATTTTTGTAAACATATTTTGTACTTGTTAATTGTATTTTTATTAAACGCGATACACATAATACAATATATTTTTTTATTTGTATAAACAATTACTTGGAACTGAAATAGTGATACCAAATCAGCAACAGTTAACACATAAATACGGAAACTTCCTAATTTTAGTTTTATTTTCATTACTTTTTCGTATGCAACGCCAGGTGCAATGACCCTTTTGAAAAGGGTCACTACCGAAGAAGCCGCAAATTTTTCGACGATCGATCGTGGAAACTTCGTCGGTGGTCGTCGCGAATTATCACGCAACTGGCGCGGCGACCGAGCAGCCGCATTGCCGTTCCTCCACACGCGATCGCGCGATGACTCCCACGAGGCGTAAACACCTTGTAGATGCTCATCTAGGATAAATCTTCCCTCATCAAACCAACCTCGCGTATAAAGCAGCGTGAATGATATTATCTCGCTCAAAATCATGTCAATTCCAAATATAGTAAACTCGCGGTAATCAATCTTACAAATCCATTAACAAGTAATCTGCTCGAAGGAAATGAGACACCTTAGTAAACTTATACGAGTAGAATGTAGGTTTAGTTTTTCATTTTCTAGCTAATTTAATTCTAGTTAATTTAATTTATTTTGTGGTTAGACTTAATTTGATAATAATGTAAAAATTGTATTTTCCTAACTATGGTTAATCACCAATTAAACTGATAATTTTGTAATAATTTTTAAAGTTGGCACTACAAAAAAGTTTAATAATTAATCACAGTTAAAAAAATATAATTTTTACATTATTATTAGTGAAGTTAAGTCTTAGTCACAAGTGAATCAGAAAATGAAAATCAGTGAAAAACTGTGAACATCATTATTGTGTCTCAACTGTCACAAAACGCGACAAGATATTGAAAATCTAATTTCATTTATTTTTAGTTTTCTGGAGCATGCTGGAAAGTAGATATAAAACATCAATATAACAAATAATATATTAGATAATAAATTAAAAGAAGTATTATGGAAATTATGTTGCAATACTTAGACAAAAGATTCATGCTTCATGATTCCAAGATCTCGTTCTCGTATCGTTTCACTCAAACGCTTAATGCACGGCACAGTCAACCGAGCGGAGAGAAATGGAGAGGAAGGAAACGATACTGCGTTTTACTACTGGCTGAGCACGACAAGCGTAAATTAATTTTACAACGTTCCACCGGGTTAGCATCATGGCCCGCCGCGTAGCAGGATTATCAAAAGTGGTATTAAACTTATCTCTTACATCAAATGGAAAGGTGAACAATGATTGTTTAAAACACTTGTAATTTATGATACGTTGTGTGTATCAATATTATTATTAATAATATACGTATAACCTCTCAACTTTACTTCGTCGAATTTAGATTATTTGCATCTCTTGGCTAACGGCAGTTTTCTAATCCACACCTGTGTCGATTATTCCGGTTAACGTTTTCCAAACCGATAGCAATATTTTTGCTACTTTCTATGGTAATAAACGGTATGCTGGCTCAACGACTTCGCTTCGGCGATTTATCACCTCCACTTATCGTGTTTTTTCTCATGGCCGTGGTCAGATCGCGCGCCAAGGAAACGCAGCGCGTGCTTATCGAGTGCCGTAACCGCACCTGAGTGTTTTTGCCCCGCGTAGCGAGGCCATTATTTTTGCACGCGTAAAATTAGAGTCCGCCGTTCCGGAGTGATCAGTAAATCTGTCGGATCTTACGGATAAACCTGACACGTCGGGAAACTGTGCGCGAGCAAATGCGTTTTCCCTAACTGAACAGATCGCTTGCGTATCTCGACGCTTAAGCTTATAGCATTCCAGTCATTTATACGATCGGTTTAGAATATTGAGTGATTTAGATTTTTTATTTTATCTCAAGCAATCATCTGGTGCTCTCTAAAATCTCTCTAAAATCTTCGGGGTGAATTCACTTTAAAAAATCAGATAATTGAACCGTTCTTTTTCAATCTTCTTATCCTTCATCTATTATCACTTTTTGTCACTCTTTAGAATCAAATTCCACTCCAAAGATTTTTAGAGAGTGCAACATTGACAAAGTATAGTGTTTTAAAAGTTTATGGAAGAATTTTTAATATAAACGATAACGGATAAAATATTTATTCGTTTATAAAAAATACGTCAAGAATCAATGTACTTAATGACTATGATAATCTGTTACGTAACTGGCCTTTTAATGACGCGACATTCTATTACTTGACATGTTCTGATTGATTCATTAGCATCAATTGCTCAATAACGGCAGCGAAAGTGTTGCTCCAGTAGCAAACTTATTACACAAATTCTCGAGGTAATAAAACATGATTATGTGGCATGCATTAACGTTAATTCGAGCAACTTTAAAAGCCCCGAGGTCAAAGCAATTGCTTGTACTACATATATAATCTTAGCTGATGATCCATGAATAAAATCGAATCAATATTGCATATCAATTCACAGAAAACAAAATTATTTCAATATCAATTAATATTTACAACTATTAATATTTATATTTTATTGTAATATTAATTGTAATATTTTCTGGAAATTAATAAAATTGTAAAGTGGTAAAACTATAAAAATTATTATGGCGTTCTAAAAATTATTGGTGCTTTAAAAAAAATGATGTCCTATCCAACAAAACAAAATTAATTCTTGCACCCCCCTCCCCCACACACACACACACACACACACACACACACACACACACACACACACACACACACACACACACACACACACACACACACACACACACACACACACACAAAATAGTTTAGCGTTTTTTAAAACTAAAAGCGTTAAATTTAGCTAAATACAGATGTAAAAATAATTTTGTTGGACATCGAAATAATTATGTAGAATGCTTAAATATTGATCTCAATTCTGCAAAAAAGTTTTAACATTTCATAATTATTTTAAAGCTTACTTCAAAATTTTTTCCAGACCTATATATAATTAATTTTTTAGATGCAAAAGCCATTATTTCCATGTACAATATTAATTTTACATTGTCATCAATCTCGCTTGATTAAATTAGCTAGATTATGTATTTTAAACAACATCTTTACACAGAACACATTGTTCTGGGATGTCTATATAAATTTTGCCCCATAAATTTTGCCTCACCACGGTGATAATTCTGCAAACCTCGTAATAATAATCATCTAAAGCGATTCGTTACGCCTTCGCTAAAGGTTATTCGCGCGTCACTATCTCGATTTTCTATTAGCCATAGATACATGCCATATTATCGATGTATGTGTTAAGGCTTTGTCTTTTCACGTAGTGACGGTTGCACGATAATCGGGAAACAGGAACCGATTAACCCTTTTAATACCGGGAATGGTGACGCAGCATACTTTCTACGTGTTGTGTATCGTGATGCGGGTGAAATGGGTGCTCTTAATCGACCAATGCGGCATCAGCGATTCCTACTACATATTCTACAATATAATAATATAATACTGTTAAAATAAAATTAGATAAAATACGATATTAGATAAAATAATTAAGTAATAATTTTTAAATAAAGTTATCAAATTTTTAACTGTAAATATTTTAAAAATATTAAATTAATGTTGCTAACTGAGTAGACCATCATAAAGGTAAATTTTTGTGTCAAATATTAGAAAATATCAAAGAATCAAGATTTCGTTATTGATAGGAATCAAAGCAGAAATTAGACACAATCAAGATTTCGCAATGTATACAAAATTATCTATCCCAAGGACTCACATACAGTGTTAATATAATTAATATTGAAAGAAAATAAGATGGTAAAAGGATAACGAGGGGTCTGTGATCCTGTAACAGAAGTGCAGGAGAATGCACCTATGGGAAACTTGGGATCGTGGCCGTATGTAGATGGTCGCGAGAGAGGCGCTAAGAGGTCCGTGGTATACGGTAGATCGAGCACGAAGAAGGTGGTCTATTAGTTCTGTGACCTCCTGGAACAGCGAAGAAGGCACCATATCTGCGATCGGCGATAACATGCGAGACATTAGCCGAGAGACCGCGAGATTCTCACCCTAATACAAGCGTTTCGTTTTAGGTATCGCAGGTGAAGTTATGTTTATGATAAACACGTTCTTAAATGAATGCTAAAAATTTAAATCGAAGTATTTTAAAATTAAATGATTTATATTGCCTAATTGACTGACGGAGCATTTAATTAAATAATATTATAATTTAATAATAATCATCTAATTAAATAACTGTTTAATCTAATATTTTCAACATGTAACAGGCATAATTCGCGATAATATTTTAATATTTTATATCAATATTTTAATATATCTTTGCTATACAGACATTATGATACATAATTAACGGCAAAATTGTAACGAGTATAATGTATTTAAAAATGCTTGAATATTCAGAGAGAATTTAATTTAATGTACGATATGCATTTATTATATTATTGCATTAATTAAAGGCAAATGTTTAACGCACGTGCTATTAATTTAATTCGCAAACGAAGGAAAGACATGTTACGGCATTTTTAAAAATGAAATCGCCGACAATCTATACCGACAACGATAAGATCTTCGGACAAATAATATACGATTATATAAGGATATTTACTTCATTTGCGAGACCGGCTGCAAATACGCTTTATAGAGGATCGCATTGACTACCTCATATCACCATATTCGATGCGCATTAACTTTGATGCGTTGTCCAATATGTACAAGATCAATGCACGTTTCGAAGAACGGAGGCCGCCCGTTTTGCAGAGCAAGATCGAAGGATATACCTTGCTGGCGGATTCCTCCTTATCTGAATAATGTTAATGTCTACGATAAATATAATTGTGACCGACTGCGAGATCGACTGATCAAGGAAATTCTCGGAAATAAAACTGAGCGGCTTCAGGTTTTTTCTTAAGAATCGCGAAAATGATACGTACTGACTTTGATCCACAGATTTCGCAAAGCGTAAAATAAATGCAATTGTTTGTCATTGTTCTTTTACACTATTTGTAATTTGCACATATGTTGTATGTTTAATCCTTCGTCTGCAATCATATTTTATTATCTCAGTCTGCAATCTGAATCCTTTTTATATCCAGCTCAAGACTTTTCTTATAATTCAGCTTTCAAAAAATGTGGAAAAATTAAGGATTACTTTTTAATATCTCTATTATTACTACATATATATATTACATATACAAAATATGCTACAAGATATTTTAAGAAAGAGAACCGGACTACAAATCCTCTTTTTCCCTCAACCAAAAAAAAAAACCAGATTGCAGACAAAGGATTAAATTCAAATAACTATCATTTATCAATAAATATAAATTGAATAATAATAAACAGTAAATGCGTTACGATGATACAATATAAAAATTAAATAATTTTTGGAGGATTATTAATATTTCAGATTGATTGCGTTCGATAACCATATCGGCACGCAATTATAATTTCTGAAATTAATTTAAATGAATATATATAATAGTTCAACATTCAGCTTAACATTCAGATCGTAGTGGCGCTTCGTATTTAAAGTAATATATAAAAATTAAATATGATAATACGAAGTGAATAAATAATAATCGAATAATAAATAATAATAAAAAAATAATCGTGACGTTAACGCTTTCTGAATCAAATATAATGTTTGTACAAACTGTTCATCGCCTACAGATTATTATAGATAAAAGATTCACGTACTCTGCGAAGACTATCATTTCGTACGTTACTTTTCGCATAGACATTCAACACTGATTATTACGTTCGATAAAAGGAACATCAATGTGTTTACTTGCTAACCAATCACGTTGGTCAACAAGAGATTACATTCCCAACCGGAACTCGTAAAAGGGTTATTACCTTCTCGATTATTATACATCTCCGGAATCGAATGGCACATCTCAGTACATGATAGTAGTCTGTAAGAGTACAGATGGGCCATGTGGAATTCGTATCTGTGGTGGCGAAAGCACCGGTGGAATGGACTTGAGGAGAGAAGCGAAGAAGGGGGAGATGGAGGTTGCCACACGCGGTCGCAGGGGGTTGCCGCTGCCCACGTTGCGGATTCCAGAGATGCAAATTCGCCTGAACTATCATCGGATCGTGAATCCCTTTCGTGGAGATCTTCAGTACTGCGGGGGAAGAGAGGATATTGAAGCGAAGAGACGGGATAACACGAGACAACGAAGAGGGAGAGAGAAAGAGAGATTCTACGTGGAATCGACTATAGGTACAGTGCAGTCCCTCACCCTCTGCACACACATACGTTATGTCCATGTACACCGCCGCGCGTATCAGCACGACACAGATGGATGCATCGTATGGGTGCACTGTTGCACTTGCGCGTCGCCGCGACGTTGCGGATGTATGATGTATAACCGCCACCGCGGGTTGTGCAGTGGCGAATATGCAAACCAGTATGCCCGCCCGGGGTCAGACCTTTCCCTCTGGCTGGTTCCCTCGTCAGCCACCCATGGGTCCCACTGGAGAAACGAGACGGTCAATACAGAAGGAAGTCGTAAATCATGTACATGCATATATTCGTACATTCCACTTCTCCCTGTGTCGTATTCACTTTCGTATTGCGTCGCGACTCGTTTAACCCTTTTAACGTACAGGCCTGAGGGAAAAAACCCTTCTCGCGTGACCGAGGAGACCATTCAGACGCCAATTTAAAAGGATGTGGAATAAGAGATCCTGGCGTCAAAATCGATCATGAAGTAATTTCCGAGGAAATTATAATAAGCTTAATGAAGTTACATTTTCGATATCTCCGTTTCCAAATACATTAATCGTCGCATTGTTTTGTATTCGCGTGCAATTACTGCGTCAGGTATAAGATATTCTTGAAGGAAATACCGGATTATTTCCGGGGGACACATCCCGCGTGTGTCGGAGAAATACCGTCCTTCACCAAACTACCTCTACATGCAACTGGAGAGACATTTGTAACGATCGATCCGATGGTCGTGAATGCACGTAAACGACGCATTTGGAAGCGATTACATCACCGATCGAAGACATAATAGCTGGCTCCGCAGGGAGGAACGTCGTCTTCCCCATGGACTGCATCGTACAAAACATAGTACTTACGATAGAAGAGAGGTAGACAGAAGTAAGGATAATGATGATAGCAAGAAATAAGACTGATACATGACGGTGCGTCATATAGTGCGTCATATAGTTCGCGATCGCGAACTATAAAGCTGGTTGTATTGTATTGTATTAACGATTAAAAATTTATGAAAATTGAGTCTTTACACAAAATGCTCTAATTGAATAAAATAATACTTGTAATAAAGAGCAAATAAAATATATGAGTTTCTTGTAATATATATCTAATTTTGTCATACTTCTGTTACAAAACAAATCGATCATTTATTACCATAATGATATGACTAAAGGAAAACATTTTACAGAAAATAGATTTGATGATTAATCATTAAAATTTTATATTAATTTTGAAATGCAATTTTGTAGTAATTAATTATAGAAGAATAAAAGTATATGTATGTTTTCTTATATTTACGTTCTTTTTCTTGTAAGTAAAAAATAATTATTAATTAATTGAATTATATAGCAAGTGAGCGAAATGTACATATTTGACGTTATAAGTTTTTATTATCTTATTACAAAATTTATACAATTAAATCATGACTATCTAAACTTAGAACAGTGTAATGTGAAAGTTATTTTTACAAAATTCTTTCTAGAAAATCCAGAAAAGTCGTCTATTTTCTCTTCATAAAAAATAGCACCGTGGTTCCCCAACGCCATCCAAAATTACGTCACTTCCGCTTCATTCGCAATTCGTCTCAAAATACTTCATCAGGAGGCAAAAGCGGGATGTCTTTTCGGCCAATGACATTAATAATTTAATTTTACGTTGCACGGCTTCGTTAAGGGCGATGTGAGAACACTGAGTATGATTATAAACGTAATGACTCGCAAATGAAAAAATCGCGCGGGCGTTTTGCAACGTTGTGTCGCTGATTTACACTAATGACCGATACCATGCGGGCAGTTTTTTTAACTCGACAGCGGCGGCGCCAATCATACGCTCTAAGCGCGATAAATATAGATTCTGACAAGTCGTTAAGGAGCGCACAACGATGCCGCACGGCGGAGTCGATCAAAGCTCGCGGAATCGATGCGGTTGATTGAGATTTATGTTGATAACATCGGTCGAGCTATAAATACGCGCCATGCGGAATTACATAAATCTATTAGTGACAGCTACACCATGAATCGGATCTTTCGCTTTTTTTCTCGAGATTTTTTTCTGTCTCTATCTTTCTTTTATGGCTTTTCGTTCTCATGGAAATATCTAGTTAAAATTCATGATGGAAAAATGTCTAATCAGAAAAGGATTGATGTAAAAGCAAAATTGATTATAAATTTTAAATATATCTTTCAATTGAAATTTTTAAAGTTAAAATTTATATATAAATATTAGGTGTAGTAAAAAGAAATCCATTATTTTTGCATGAAATTGAATGGAAAAATAATGGATTCCTTTTTACTACACCTAATATTATTGGGCTAGCCTCGAGTTAAGATCTAATCTTAATTGTATTTGGCCCTTATTTGAATTATCTATAGCTTTATTTTAACTTATTAATCCTCCGGCAACTGATCTTTAAAGGCATCGCTAATTTACGTAAATTTTAGCAGATAAATTTAAATTTATATTTAAATATAAATTTAAATTTATAAAAAATAAGTAAAATACAATCCAACTTCTATGAAAAATTGTTATTAAACGACTTCTATGTAAAAACTTGATATTTAAGTTTTGACAAGTCAAAACGTAAGTCAAGAATTTTTTCAGAGTTTTATATAATCAGGAATAATAAAAAATTTCTTCTGTTTTATAAAAATTCTTATTGCTGAAAGAGTCAAAATTCATATTACTGGCGGAGAGTTAAAACTGATTGTGTTTTTTGTTGAAGTACTCGGTTTTGGAGATTTTTATTCGACACTTCAATGTAAATACAATAATATTTGAGGTTGTGCAATGTTGAAACAGACAGATACCATATAAAAGTAAATAAAATCTTCAAATATTTTTCTACGTTAAAGCTTTTCATATATATTATTTCACATATATATTATTTCATATATATTATTTCACTTTGAACAAGGACTCCTAGAGTATATATATATATATATATATATATATATATATATATATATATATATTCAATATTAAATTCGTATTATTCGACAAAATAAAATTTGATAAATCAATGTGATTTTCAATTCACTTTTTTTCAAAACTTTATTCGAGAATACTATATGAATACCTCCGGTAAATTTACCGAAACGATGTAATATGTAATTCTCCTATAATTACCTATTGCTCACCTCCAAGATGTTGAAATATATAATTAACCTTTTCCCTTCGCATCACCATTTCCTTCTGATTTATACCTTACGTTACTAAGGAAGACAAGTAGTTAAGCTGCGTTTACGCGTATCTCTGCAAATATTTATTCTGTTGAAATCGTGCGCATAAATGGAGTTACAGACCCTTGATTGGATCTCCACCGCAAATTGGTATTTTCCTCTTCTCGTATTTCGTTATAAATTAATTTTCGAGTAGCGATTTATGAACCTTGAAATAACGGAGACGCATTTAATACTCTCTCATTAATGATGTCAGGAGAAAAGACAGTTGCACAAAACTATCGACATTAGAATCGAGAATAAAGTATTCTAGGACTCAATAGTACGGAAACGTGAAAAATAAAAGTTTTTATGTATGTGAATGGGTTCTAGGTAAATTGTATACATTTCTAAGGAACAAAGACTCGACTATGTCTTTAAAGTTCAACATTGTCGGTGGAGATTAAAGTTGTCTTCAAATTAAAATGCTGTAAAAAATTTCGAATCATCTTGATTCTTTTGCAAAGTATCTTGGCACATTCGGGAAAGAATCCATCGTCGTCACTGTTATTCTCACGCGCGCGCAACGGTGAAGTTATTCCAAATACTTCGCGAGCTGATGGAATCGCAGATGAAGTGCGCGACCCCGAGAAATCGCTCGAGATCGAAGAGAATCGACGAGCAATACTCTGTTACAGGTGCTTCGTTCAGGTGCATCGTTACGCTCGAGGGACGAAGAGTCGAGGGAGAGAGAGATGGTCTCTCAGCTACCACACGGTGGAAGGAAGCATTCCTACACGAGTTCGGATCGGATCCGTAATGATACCGAAGTGGAAGAGGTCGAAACGGAGATGGCCCCGACGTGGTTCCGAACGCGATCGAACATAGGCCGTCGACTTCAAGTTTGAGCGATCTTCCGCGAGGTAGTTATCTACTTGCGAACTGCTGCAAGCAGTGACCGGCTACTAGGTCAGCCGTTTACTTCGAGGGCACGGAAACTCACATCGGTGTGAACATGACGAGACAATTTTCAAATCGACAGAACAAATCGATCGAATCAATCATCATTAAGGATGATTGTTTTGCTTGCGAGTAGAGAAAACAGCTGTGCAAATGTTGTCAAATTCATTAACGTGATTAGTTTTACTCTTAGATCCTCGCTCAATTTGAATGTATAAACCAATTATATTAAAAAATATTTTGCAATAGTTGCAAAGTTGTTTTCTCTGCTAAATGCAGCCCAATATTGTGTGTTATACAACAGATATCGATTAATATGTGAAAAACAAATGAAATTAATAGAATTTCTCTCTTCCGCGTTTACAATTGGTTACTAATATAATATTATTATTGCATTAAGTCGCAATAATTAAACTTCGTATAGTTTACGAGATGTAAAAGTTTCTTGAGAGAATAAGCAACATCAAATATAAAATAATAACTATGTACCACTAAAATAACATATTTGAGTAAACCTGCAATTTAAAAATTTTACAAAATTAATACATTGATTTATTTTCTTGCAAAATCCTGACTATCGTATAATTCATACGCTGGAAAAATGTTTATCTTGGTTCCCAAACCAAGCTAAACCTGCAATTGTACGATAAACTTAAAATAAATCAAAGTCTAGATTATATCCATGATTACCATTTTTGGATCGGTGTTTCTCTAGAGATCGATGGATCTCTTGCTCAAGTATTTTGTCGAAAGTAGCGAAATTGTTAGTTTCTTGTAGCACATTCCCTCTAAAAAAAGTTCTTAGATTTGACCCTTTCGTCGGAGATAATCACTTGCTGGAAGCTCGCTCATTTTATTATTATTATTTTGTAGTACTTTCTCTAAAAAAATAGGATCATCAAATCTAGGTTCCTGTCGGAGACTTCTTCTCAAAACGGAAGAAAATAAACGCACACTTAAAAAAAAATCATCACTAAAATTTTAGTTGGATATTTTTATCATCAACCGAAGAGCCGGAGATTCGTTGGAGAAGTCAGAGTCTCCACTTGAAAACTAGATAGATACGACAATCATTTGCATCTCGTACAATCTTAAATCAAACGCGCAATCGTGCATGAATCATGAAATAAGTATATTTCACATAAAAATCGTTCTGCATTCTTCACTGCGTCAGTTAAATCGTAAAGGACCGATTCTTTTCCGGAAACGAATAATCTTTCGTGTCTCCTTCATCTTAAGTACATAATGCAGGTACAAACAGATGCCAGCGTATAATACAGGTCAGGGGCGAGATCTGTCTTGTTCACCATGTTTCACAAAACGCTCGTTTGTAATGCAGTTCGATAATACATTTATTACGATAGCTAATTTACGATATACACCGTGTAAGCGTCCGTATATTTTTCTTCCACCGCGCCGGCACGTCGCGGGCTTTCGGTCGACGACGCGAATGTGCACACGCACACGCACATACATGGCGCGAGATGTAACGTATCGCTCGTCGAATCAAATAACGTACGGGCACGTTATTCGATTCATTTCCCGTCCCGGGTAGGAATCGATGTGTTTCCATACGCAACGTCATTACACGCCAGTTTAACGCCCGCGCTTTACTCGCACCTCTCGACCGACTCCTTGGCGCTCCAAGGGAATCTTAAACGCAGCGATCTAGACTAGAATGACGACCGGTTAAATCGGTTAACGGTCGTCATTCTGGATCGTCGAGTGTAAAATGGAGAAATACGCAGCTTTTCATTACGCGAACTCTACGTATCTTTACGACGCGCATTTCTACGCGAGTACCAAATTTAATGGCTAATCGAGGCTATTAATTTGTATAAAGAAGCATTAGCTTGGGACGATTAAGACGCTGCTTGAATAACGAATTAATATGCATCATGTAAGAATTTAATCGAATGAGTCAGCATACAAGATATCTTGGATTGCAACATGGAGAAATCTTCACGTCAGAAAACATGATAATCATGGCCTGAATAAATTAGAAAATTGATGTTTATCTTTCTTCTTCCTGTAAATAATCTATCTTTTTATATTATAAAAAATCAATGATTTTTTTAGATAGAGATTGTGAATCTTTTTTTTAAATAAAAATAGCACAAAATAAATAAAACTTAAACTATAAATAAATGCAATAATGATAATCGTATTGCTTTTACAATAGTACAGAGCATAACATTTTTTTCTATCAAAAGTCCCGCGTCTTTTATGCTGCAGTCGAAATATCGTTTCTATCTGTTAATAATCTTGCGTGACCAGCAAAAATCTGATCGAAATCTGTTGATCCAGCCTGTAAAAGCCACGAAAAGCCATGAAACGCCGGCGGAATCGTCGGTAATGCCGTGGTGACGCGCAACCTTGAGCCGACAGCATTATTTATCGGATTAAGCGCTGGCAACGAAGGAGGTAGACAGTCGGGACGTATCGTCCAGACGAGAAAACGGTCCGAGGCCGAGAAGGCTGGAAGGTGGATGTTGGTGCTAGTGGGGGCGTGTGATAGTTCAAGTCGTGAGCGGGCAGCCCCGCCCGACACGATCGCGGAGCATCTCCGTTCTGACCCCCGCTGACTTACCCGAGAGGGGCTCACCACGAGCAGCAGCCCTCCCCCACCCATCCATTCGCCCAACCACCCATCCTACCCACCCCACAAAGACGGTCCCACGAGAGAATCTTCTCCTTTCCTCCCTCACTATTACTCTCTCTTTCTCTCTAACGACCTGGCGCCCACTTCGTCCACTTCTCACTCCTCTTCTCACACAGAATCTCCTCTTCCTTTCATCTCCGTTCGTATCCTGGCTACAAAACGAACTAGAGTCACCCTACCCTGAGGCCTGCACACCGCCAAGGGCACTGCGAGGCACCGTTCGGGCAATTGAACAAGGGTGGGGATCGACAAGGAGAGCTCTTTCCATTTCTTTCTCGACAAAGAGATGAAGGAAGAGAAGGAGCAGAAGAAGAAGAAGAAAAAGACCGAATAGGTGAAAGATGAAGAGGAAGAAGAAGAAAGGAGAGAAGAGGGAGGCAGTGATAAGTGTGGGAAGGGCAGGTTGCATAAGATCTAATATTATGCAAGCACACACAGGCTCTCTACTCGAATGCGTTAGATCCCTTGGGTCCTCCCCACTATCGTCGCCACCGCACGGCCGCTTCGCGTACACGCAAAACATAAGGTATTCTAGGTACGAGAGAACGGTTCTGTTCGTCGAGATTCAGTACGTGTGTGGGTTTACGCTTCTCTCGCGCCGCTCGCGCGCGCGCGAGTCCTCCTTACTTACCTACATGCGAGCGCGCGAATGTACGTGTGTATACGTGTATATATATATATACGATTCACCCTACCTGCATAGAAATCGCGGGAGCATTGAACCCAGGAAGTGGCCATGAAATAGTCATTCCTGAAAGGTTAACTCTCCTACCGCATCTCGCGGGGCCCCGAGGTCGAGCCTGAAAGTCCGGAAAGTCCGCGGTCGACCGGGAGAGACGGATGGGATGCGAGAGGGTCGACGGAGCAACTCGTGGACGAGAAGACGGCAGGGGGCGGGGAGGATAAAGCACCGGGAGAAGACGAAGAGTCGGCATACGTCCGGTACCCGCGGGTTTCGTGGTTCGAGGGAAAGACTCGGAGGTTAATTGACTGTGAAACACGGAATGGATCACAAGTTACTGGGACGGGTCGATCGTACGACCCGATGAACCAAAATCGCTTCTCGTTGATGTCGTCGAAACCGTATTTCGTGGTCAAGGATAAATGTCACGAGGCAATGAGAGGAGTCAACTTGATTACTCTTAAATATCATGGTTCCAACCGTGCCGCTCGATCATTTACCGTCTTATCCTTTTTAATATTGTCGAGGTCATATCAACGCCATATAAGAAAAGCATACAATAGATAACAATTATATCGTTTATGGAAAACAATTAAAATTATGATGGATTCATGTGCGCAGTTACATATTCTACTGAGTTATTTTTAATCATTTCTATAAATCATCATTGTCTCTTATTCAATATATTAATTTGACTGAAACAATGGAGTTAAACAATTTAACTAAAAAAAATGTATTGAATTTGAGTCAAATTTAGTTTATTATTTACTAAGTGCATACGTTAATATAGATAATGTTTACTTTGAAATTAACCACAGAAGTGGATTGATTTACATTTTGACAAAGATGACAGTTAAAAATAACAAAATGTTATTTAACTAAGGGATTGGGTTTTACTTCTTTGACATAATAATAATAATGTAATAATAATACACTACTAATAACTTTCCATAAACGACAGTCGGCCGACACTTTGCCTATTGTGTCTTGCCCTAAATTATAATTAAACCTAAATATATACAAAAGGTACTCATTCTAATAGACTATTCTAATAGACTTAAAGTACTTGCGACGCTGAAATATTTATCAACGATAAATTCAGGAATGGATGCAAGATTATTTTGAGTCATATATAAATAATTTCAGCAATGATGAGTTTCTATCATCGAGAAATATTGCAATGTTTGTTCGGATATCACAATTACCCCGATCAATTTCGCATCTCGTGACTTCGGAACACCTTCGTCATCGAGTCCCGACACGCGTATACGTGCGATACGTGAGACAGAGCGCGGATAAAGAAGGAAAGGCTCTCGTTCCCACAAGCTAAGCTATCGGACTGCGGTGGATTTGAGAGCGAGAGGTCGAAGATCGAGCGAAACGTCGAACGTGTCAAAATTCGAACGGACCGTACAGTACATCTCGACGGATGGGAAGGCCGCACGTTCGACGACTATAGAGCCCAAGTCCGAGAGTTTCCCCTCGCCGTCTCTCCGTCGTACCACAGCACTTCGGTCTATCGTGGCAAGCGCACGATGCGGTCGCGGTGAGTACCTCTACGGAGTAGTAGTATCGGGGTACCCCGGAGGCCGCAGGGGTCACAGGGCGAAGGCACTTCTCACGCCCCCACCATGTCCGAGAAGAGAGCACCCCACTTAGACGAGGCGTACATACCTTAACGCGGCCGATTAGTATACGCGCTTAATTGCTGCTAACGTGCGTGCGTGACGGCGGGTATCGATCATCCACTGGCCAGTTGGAAAAAATCGAGAGAGAACCGGGTCAAAACAGGATCTGGTACGAATGTTCACATACATCTAATTAATACACTGAATTTGAACACTGATCCGCTGATCAGTGTTTAATCTTATATTGAGAGAAAAATTTTTGTTATTTGTGATTATATAATAATTGCACAATAAAGTAATTGTATTTAGGTACTTCATTTTTACAGTTGTTATTATAGTGTTAATATAATAATTATATTTATAATTCTATAAAATAAAAATAAAAAAAATGACTCCTGATAATTCGAATAAAACAGAAAAGAGCACATCTATGTTGCTACTTGCGTAATTTTATGTACTAAAAAAATATGTCCCCTCAAAAACGACTATAATTTTATAATAATTTTTAATTACTATTTATTATTAATATTATAACGATAATAACTATAAGAAGAGCTCCGAGTCATAATTATTTATATCATACAATTATAATTATAGATACCAAAACTTTTCTTTCAGTGTTTATATGCGTTGGTATCTATAAACGACGTCCCTTACAGAAATCTAATACTGGCTAATATTGAAAGACACTAACTAATTTCTTAATTTAAGGTATTAAGAAGCGCATTGTTGTTCAGTATGTTTTAGTCCTCCAAATAAATAATTACAGTCTTTCGATAATAAATTGGCCAATATTAAATTTCTATAAGGGGTCAATTTTTCTTTTGTATTTCTATATATCTTATGTCGTTTTCAACGACATAATAGATACAACTGAAATAATATACCTTCTGTACCATATTAATAAAATTAAATGACAACATTGAATAATTAAATTAATGTTTTCGCTAAAATGTTGGTTAAAGTAAGTTTCAACGTATGGCCGAAAGAAAATGCTACAATAATACATATTATACAGACAAATCCCGATATGGCCTCCTTTTACTAACTAATTCCATAATATCTCGTTGCCGTGCTGCTATGATTAATGGGGCGAGCTGACTCCTCCGTTGACGTATAAAGTCATAGAATTGCGAAATTCATAATTTATAGCAGGCGCCTTTCGTCTGGAAGTTTCGCGATTTTTCAAAGGAACGGGATTATGAATTGATTATATAGTCCCGATTACGTAATTACACACTGACCGATGTATCGCGCGCTTGGTTACTTCAGGAGAATAGCGATCTATTATATGCGTATTCACAATGAATATTCCTTAACGACGCGAGATCAAGGATTCAATTATGGTGTTAATTCCGCTGGTTGCGCAATCGCGGAACCCACAGAAATTTATCAAAAGTTTGCTTGGTTCGCGCCTCTTTTTTTCACGCGCGGAATACAAACAAGCTTCGGAATAAACGGCGGAATAAACATGGCGTTAATAATGCCATGATATAAGTGCCGCTATGACCAAAATTTATCACTACCAGAAATCGATTCGTTACGTTTCCCAACCTGACGTTTCCACGGCTAATTACAGCGTTAATTATGTGATCGCTTATGCATAGATACACAAATTTATTACTCGCAGAAGGCCTAAGAAGTTCATTACGATTTTTCGCATTCGCGCGGAATTATATACTTAATGACTTTAACTATGTTAATTATATAAATGGACATGTGAATATTTATTGTCTGGCCTCGATTAGTTACGATTTTCCTCGAAGTCGATATGAGCCGATACAAGTCGTGAATATTGGCCAGTCGCAGTGCTCCGAGTCATCGCGCCGCTAATCTACGCGAGAACCTGACGTTCGAAGATTCTTTGTCCTCTCGTAGATTACAGCTGATTTCGCGAAATTATGAAAATCACGAGATTCCTATCGCGAGGACGCGGTCGGCACATCGCAGAGATAATACGATGCGATAAAACAACATACACCTGATTCAGTCTGCAAGGTTCAACGATGCGAGGCGATTGGCTTCGATTCATGAAATGTCAGCTGACTATCGTTTCTCTAAGAGTGGGTAGACACAGTCGGTGTCGATCGAGATGCTAGGACATAATGTCAAGGCAACCGCTGAGCTATTGTACGCAACAAGAAAAAGAAATAATTGATGAATCGTTCCATGTCAAAAAGATGCGCGCGATTCCCTCGATCGATCGTAGATCGTTTTAACTTAAACGGATATTTATGTATGTAATTTTTTCGCTTAAGTGAAAGAAAAAAGAATAAGAAAAATGTGCATCACATCATTACAACAGTTAAATAAAATGTATGTGCAAGGTGAAGTGCAAATAAGATTCCAATAGAGGCATGTTAAATATTATATTAGATACTATATACAAAAAAATACGTATTACACGCAAATAATAATTACTGTTACTATTAATAATAATTACTATATAATTAATAATAATTATTTTAAGTATTTCAAAAGTTCTTATATTCGCAAATTTATTATAATTTCATCACAAATAAATTTATTCAAAATATATGAATCTAGTAAGCTTATTACTTCAATTAAAATTATTAGATTAAAATAAATATAAATTGCTTATTATATGAAGTCGCTTCGATCCATTTTAATATTCTTCGAAAGAAAATAAATTCTTGTTTTGAATACGTAATAATGAATTTCTGAAATATATAATAAGTTGTAAGTAAGAGTACATTTTAAAATTAATATCAAGAAAATATTGTAAGTATATTTTAAAATTAAACAAGAAAATATTCTTTTTATTAAAGATAATCGTTACTTAAAAGAAAGTAAGAAAATAAGTACATTTTTCTTAACAATAAAATAATATTTTTCTGTTTTGTTGTAAAATGAAAGAAAGAAAAAAATTGCAGCAAGAATAATCTGGCATTAAAATGACACATTTGCAACGCTAAATCAAAAGAAAACGTGAACAACGAAATGTAGACTAGATAAGAGAATGCTATTTTTAAATGAGTAGCCCCAATTTTTACATTTTGATAAATATCTAAGTAAAACTTAAATAGAATTAATTATTATTCAATAATTATGAATCGCGCAAATAACTAAATTGATAATTCCGCATTGCCGACTTATCAATTTATCGTTATTTCTTGCTTTCGCATCCGACATGTGGACGATACATAGCCGGCAATGAGCTCATTTCAATTTTGCTAATCAACCATGATGAGACTTTCTAGATCCGTCAAAGGGGCACGTCAAGAATACTGACACTTCGCGAGCCGCATTTATTCCATCAACAGCATTAAGCTCTCTATCCAACGGCCCGATTTAACCGAAATTCAATCGTTCGATCATCCGTAATTTTTTTGAAAGTGTACCGCAGCGGTATTTTATCTGGTGCGTCACTCTCAGGGAATTAATGCCGCGGCAAAAAAAGATGTATACACGTCACGAATAAAATGGATTCTTCTACGCGTGCTGAAACGTATGAGTTGCATATCTAGAGTCAAGAAGAAAAAAGACATAAGGATAGTAGAATAGATAGAATATAAACAAGTAAGGGCCAATGTTCTTGTTTTAATTAATAATATATATTTCAAATTTAATATGTGAAACGTTTCCCTAACTAGGCTCTCCTCTCAGCTACAATATCAATACAGCATATATAGATTAATACAATCAAATCAAAGTTTTAGAGATGTCAATAAATGTAGTATTGCACTTCTTACATTGTCGTAAATTGTTACATTATAATAGTACAGTGATTACACTGTAAAAAGTATAGTATTTAAAATGTTTACGTTGGAAACATCTTTGCAAAACAAACATTTAATGATAAAAGATATTTCAATTTCAAACGTTTTAGTGTTTTAAATCCAAACACATAGTTTTGTTTATTGATAACGGTACGTTTAAAATTAAAACATCCTTACGTGTTTAAAATGCAAAGACATGAATAAATTTTAATATCTTAAACATTTCTTTTATAAGTGTAACTATCAATCGATAGTCTTAACGGTATTCCAAATATAAAAGTGATCCACAATCAATTCGTCGTTGTGTGGTGTTACGTTATTTAGTTAGTGCAAAATATTTTTTGTGTCATGAGTTCCAATCAAAATTGAAAACCTTGAAAAATAGACCTCTATAGTGTCTATTTTAAAATCAATATCTTACAAACAAATCTAGAAAAAAAAGAAAAATTTAAAAAACTCGTCTACGCCTTTCAACAAGTAATCGCGATGCAATGAAAAACAACGAGCGGTTTCTGACGCGCGTTTTGGAGTCGATATTGAGCTACTTTTCGTGGTATCAGAATATTCAGACAGTGACATCATTACATATTCATGATAAGAGCACATTCTCAACTGCTTGCATATTTACTTTCTGAGTCAAAGTCTTCGACATCGACTAATCGGTAAATTTATGATTTTTTAACGACGTTTCTACTTCGAGGGATGACCCGAAGATTCTCACCGAGATTTTTAAATATAGTCGTGTTTGATTTTAAATTATTTATTCAATCAATAAATAAAGAACAAATTCAATATGCAATGATAATAAATGATAGCGAATGGTAAACTTTTTCAGAATTCGGAATAATAATCTTAGAAATTCTTATATTGTTATAATCTGTCAAGGAAATGTAAAATGTGTTTTGTTTTTTTTTACTCATCTTTCAATTTATATAGTTTTAAAGATGATGAATTTATATTTGACGTTGAGATGAGCGTTTTTATCTCGCGTTGATCTTATTACTCAAATTGTAATTTATTTATGGAAAATTAAGAAACATTCCTGAGAGAAATTATTCTACGATATGAGATTATTATAAGCTCAAACTTTTATAATACAACAATGAAGCGAAGAAGATCTCATTCAACAAAAAAGCGAATCATGATTCCCAATAAGATATAATAGATATTTCTGAGTGAATTTTCCATTTCCAATTCATGCAAACTGCGCGCCAATTATTTATGATATTTGAAACACAGTCACAAACACTTCACTTCTTCGCTTAAATAAGTGTTATTCACATATCGGTCGATTTTTTCATTTATTGTTTTATTATTATGTCATTATTTTATAATTAATTTCATATAGAATTGTCTCCAAAGGTAATAGACTAATAAGTTCAACATTGAGATTGTTCTTTCATGAATCAGATTAGCCTTTATCTAGATGCCTTACACAACTTGTCAAGCATAAGCGCTTGAAAAGAATGAAAAGAAGAACACAGTTCGAGCACGAAGAAGCAATGTCGTGCGACGGTTCGTACCATGACGAAGACAAAAAGATGGCGCAACGTAATGCCGGCGTTACATAAAAGCGTAAACGGGTTTAAAGATTTCCCTCGCACCGGCTCTCGAAGTCGAGAATCTGCTCTGCTATCGTTCGATCAATCGTACTCCGTATTTCACTGCACCTCTTTCGAACCTTCTCGTCAATCCTCTTCGAAGCTGTAATCGGACATCATCCCTCTTTTCCTCCCTCAAGATCGATCGATTACATATTATATATAGGTGAAGCTGACAAATGGACGTAGGTATTGTTCAGTCCATAACATAACAAATATTAATTGAAATACATCAACTAATGAGAGGTCGGTGACGCGCGTAATTGGTTTAATTACTGTTACGTTTCTGCTGTCGGCGATAAAGCGAAAATGAACGGAGTACGTAATTGTTATTTTTAGATTGCAACGAACTGACAAATATCACATAACTATTGTTCGCGTTTTTCCTCGCTAAAAAATCGATATTATGTAAAAAACGATTGTCCATTTCGATAAAATGTAAAAACGATTTTTATTTTAATAATTGTAGTATTAATCTTATTATTGAATATATAATAATGAATATATAATAATATTTAATTCTTCTCTAAATTACAATAAATAAAATAAATATTCGTTGAAGAATTATTTAAGCTATAGTTTAGCTCTTATTTTAAATTTCACATTAGTTTTGCGGAAAAAATTTAAAACGCTATATGATAAACGTTGCTTTTTTTCAGCGCGCGCACGCGCGTGTGTGTGTGTGTGTGTGTGTGTGTGTGTTTAATCTTAAAACATTTAAAAAATATGAGTAAAAATAATATCAAATTTTAACTACAACGAAATAATGACATATGGCGTATTTTACGGACATTTTATACATTTTACGCACGTTTTATATCAACGTAGATTTAACGAAACACTTCCTTGCGCAGGAACGTGTACAATATATTTCCGCGTGTATGCACTGTCGTTCGTATCTGTGCGTGCAAGTATTCATAAGGAACGCGCACAAGAGCGAGAACATCTAAGATCCTATCGCCCAATGCTCCGAGCGCGATATGACCACCGCCTATCGCTACCGGTCTTACTACCAGTCCGACCACCATTCTCGATCATCGTTTTACCATTCAACAAGGATTTATCTCGATCGTTGTCGATAGCTAAACCGCGCACCTGTCCCGTATCACAGGTGATTACCGAAGCTAAAGTAATAAAGTAATGCATCTTCGCAATGTTACTATAATCTGCGCGTATAATTTGTGCGCAAAATGAATGAATAAAAAAATAAATATGCAAATAAGATAAACTCCAATAACTAAACTAATAAGAAGATATCATCATCAATTTTATATTAATCGATATTATATTAATTCATATTATTCGTGATATTACAAAAGAAATTAGTACTCATATTTAAAATTTATTTTGTCGATGATCGAAAAATATCAATATACAAATCTAAAGAAGAATATTAAGTGAAAAATATATATATGTGTATATTATTGATAAGCATCATAACAGTAGTTTTGGTGCCCCACCATTTGTGTATTTCACGTATTCTTGTATCTAACTCAATAAATTTTATATAACTCAATAAATTAAATTTAATTAAATATTATATATCGATTATGTTAATAATTAAAATTTTTTAATTTAATTTTTACAAGTTTTTTACAATCATAAATACACTACTTAGGTGAATACAATATTTTAAAAAATAAGAAAATATAGACACCCTGTCATACTTAAAATAGTATAAAAAAAATAATATAATAAATAAAAATAATATAATAAAATATAATATAAAAAAATAATATAATAAAAAAATAATATAATAAAAAAATAATAATAAAATAAAAGAAAATGATAAAAATAATGAACTGTCTCTGCGTCTAGAACTAAATAATTTTTTTGCAATAATTTGCAAATATTTTGTTATTTATTTTACAGGATGCATTTTTAAAATTTTCTATTTTCTTTTCTCTCTCTCTTTCTCTTGCTGTTATTGACAAATATTCTAACATTACAAATATGTATGTTGTTAAATTTCCAATTACATTCCAGTTATTGAGATATTTATCTCATATGTTACACGAATCGTTTTAATTTCAAACATATAAAAAGCAAAAAATTATCTTTCGTCCTTTAAAACTTATTAAGAGTATCCATATTTCCATTCGTTATTATTAATATATTATCGACACTATTATTAACACATTGACATCGTTATAACCTGTTATAATTTATGTGAAATAATCTTATCGTTCCTAAATAAAAGACAACACACTGGACCATAACATATTTATATTTATATGTTATCATGAATTACTCATGACATCTAGCGACATGATACGACCATTTCCATTCCTCGTAATAGCGACTCGATCATTTTATCATTCAACTAGAATTTATCTTGAATCGGACAGCAAAACACGCCTCTAGCTTGCACCCGGTTTCTGATAAGAATAATTTATTACGATAACGTTTATGTATGCGCAATCTATTTGTCGCTTCTCAGGCTGGCATGCTCGCGATTTTGCTTGCCCGTAATATGTCTTACCGTTTATCCTCCAATCAGTCGCGAAAGACTGCATCATTATTATCCGAATAAGCGGGTGTCGTTCGCACGTGGGCGTCTAACGATGACGTTATTCAATAGACAGTTAATCTGCGTAATCGAATAACGCTTAATCTCAGCATATCCTTAATTATAGTATTTATCGCAAAAGTACATCCTTGGGAAATATCAACTAGATCGTAATAAGCAGCGATAATCATATCGCAGTCCCGTATAAAATTACGCGTTCTGCGTCTAATGAAAAAAATCCTGCTTGGAATATTTATCGTAAATTGATTCACACATCATTATACGTCATCATTATTTAAATTAATGATTTTTTCATGTGAATGTCCTAATCAAATTAATATGCAACAAAAATATTTCGCTTATTTAAGCAATAGTAAGTAAAAAAATTATATATTTTTCTTACTTATTCTTATACAAGATGTTTAACTTCTTTTTCTTAACTTATCACTTCTCTTTCTCTCTCTCTCTCTCTC
>NW_012130088.1:1071694-1077376 GCF_000143395.1 Atta cephalotes
ATTATATATATACTATATATATATAATATAACTATATATATATACTATATATATAATTAATTAATTACTTTATTACTTATTACTTACTTATTACTTACTTACTTACTTTACTTACTTCTCTCTCTCTCTCTCTCTCTCTCTCTCTCTCTCTCTCTCTCTCTCTCTCTCTCTCTCTCTCTCTCTCTCTCTTTCTCCCTCTCTCGCTATATTATTGACAAATATCTTAACAATTACAAATATATCTTTTATTGACTTTTTAAATCACTGAACACATTCAATTATTGAGAGATATTTATCTGATCAATGTATCGAAATTATATTATATATTTATCTTAGATATTTGTCTTATTTTGATCTAGAAATAACGACGTAAATAAGCGAAAACAGTCATATTACGGTCTTTGCTGCTTAATAAGATATTTTTGAGTAAATATTACAATTTCCCGTTCAACAAACTGCATCAATATTGTTAATTATTGTCAATTAATTTGTGACATTACGTTCTACAGTTTCGATTTTAGGTTAGATATTATATTTTAAAATCAATACATAATCAATGCTTAAATTGGAAATTGTATAAAGATTGCAAAAATGTTAATCATTATCCGCTTTGATTAAATAAAGCCCTCTTCATTTATTTGTATTATTCTCTTATTTAAATAATCAATGTTATAAAATTTTAAATTTAATTTAAACGAGTTAATAGTTGTAAAAATATCATATAAAAGTATAAACACTTCAAAATTCTTATAAATCTTACGAGAATATGTTACGAACTTAGAATTTTGTTTAGAATTTAGGCATTACTTATTTTTCATCAAAACTGATAATAGAAACTAATAATTACTTTTGCATTGATTCTCATTTAAAAAGTTAACTTAAACTTTTTATACTAACAATAAGATTTAATACGGGCCCGGTGAATCCACGACATCAGTTAGAGTTAAATACCTGCGCATAAAATATGTATGATAAAATACAAGGATGACATAAGACATGCTTGATAATGATCGATTACACAGTACATCGAGCGTAAAAGCGGAATCATTCCGGGACAACAGGATGACACACAGATCGAATGGTCTTTCTCATTCGATCAATCCCCCTCTCCTCCCCCTCTCTTCTATCACTGAACGGTTTTCGCTTAAAGAAACAAAAAGATTACGTCGGACCGTTAATACAGTTACGTATTATCTAGATTGCTACCCGTCGGCTTCCGCCGGCCAAGAAACAGCATGAGTAATTAATCAAAGACAATCAAACTCTGGGAGCGTCGACTTAAGCTGACTCCCAACGGGACGGCCCCGCTATCCGTCATCTCTCCATCGTTTAAAACCGGGAAAGAAACGGTGATGATTGCGCGTTGCAATTGCCGTTGCTCACCCGGATGTGAATTGCACGAAAAGCTCCGCGGTGACTTTCTCTGCGAGATCTAAGCGCTTTTTAACAAATGGAATTTAACGCCCACCTGTTAATTCGCGCGAGACTGTCGCACGACATTGTATGGCGCTTAATTCCAGGTTTGTTCGCCCACAGATTGTCTAATTATTCACTGACGCGGACAAATGAAGACCTCCGACATCGCATTTAACATGACAGTTTCATGTTAAAACAATTAAAACATTGTAAAACACATTGCTGTATAACTGTATAATTGGGATTCTTTGCTTAACAGGTTTGTAATCATAAATATCTTAATTTTTCTTTGCGCTAATAAAAATTGAAATAAAAAATGGACTGCAATAAAGAAATATAAACTCGTTATATGCAAAGTAATAAATAAATATAAGATTAATGGTCAAAGAAACGAGCATGAACAAAAATATTAAAATTAAGTTAATTTATTTATAAAAAAATTGATAATCGTGAAAAAAATTGGAACGTTTCGTACTTCTGAAGATAAAAAAATTCATTAACTATTTTATAAATAATTTTATAATTAATTTAATTTTTTTTATTTCGAGATTAATTCATTACTATATTATTTCTTAATATCGCAATTCTTTTTTACTTTTAAATTTATAAACTGATAAAGATTATATAGAATTTTCATCAGTTTTTTCAGAGTTTTCATAAATTAAAAATTAAAAAAGAATTGTAATATATAGAAATAGTATAATAATAAAGTAACGTACCGTGGATTATATAATTATATAGAACTAATTTATTAAAAATAATATCTTTGATAAAAAATTTGATAGACGTACGTGTTAACACAAGATGACAGCACAAGAGTATTACACAATTAGTATCGTGATAGATTTGCCCACATTTCTGATTCTGATAGAGATCAACAATTTTATTTACATGGCGAAATATATATATTCATAATCACGTCGATCAATTTTGCCAGCTGTCCGACTTTATTCCGACTCGCGAAATGCGTTGTCGAACAACGATCGGATTTGGCACCGGCGGCGGTACATGCGGTCGAGACTCATGTTCTCGCGATGCGTATATGGCGTTCACGCACGATAGGAATTTTCCGATAGCCACGATCGGGAGGCGAGTTATGACCGCGGACGTGAACAGTCGCTGAAAGTCGAGGAAAGGGCTGGGTAACGACGACGGTTACCGGCAATCTCCAACATCCGTTCTGCGTTACATCGCCGCGGGAGATCACCGGCGGAGTTTACTGGAAAACAATAGAACGTCTATGCCGTAGCCATCCGAATGGATGTATTATCGACCACTGACCACTCTCGGTTGTATCGCCGTACACTCACGAATGATATCAAGAATTCTTCATCTCGGCAGGGAATGTCACGTGCCGCGGATATATCGCCACAAGCGAGATCTCCGTTTTTTACACATAACAACGTAAAATCCGATTCAATGAAGGTCTTTAAGCAAGGTTTGTCCGTGAATAACGACCTAAGTTTTACCAATCAAAGCTTTTACTCGCGTCTGATTATTTCATACTAAAAAATATTAAACTGATTTTTTTATAGTATTACAGTGGAATTTTCATAAAATATAAAGTATACACAATGATCTCCGATATTTTGAAATAATAAAAAATAAAAACAAGCACATACATATTTCTAAGAATTTTTATCGTATAAACAACAAAAAAAGTTTCTTATGAAAATTACCTAATGTCTATGTGAATACCTTTAATGACACAAAGGATATCAAGTTAATATTTCACTTCACGTCAAGTGCGCTGCAACATGTCAATAGTTATGACCAATTGTGCCAATAGCAGTCGATTTAATTGCGCAAGATATTTACGTTTGGTGAAATAAAATCATATCCTTGATGTATCCCCGGAAAAATAAATCCAAAATCAATCTGTATATTAGATACTTATAATAAAATATACCATCAATAACAATTCTACTCGTCGAATGATCTGCGATTCTAAAAGAAAGTGTGCCTCGCTCGAGAAAATCATTCCAGCAGATTTGCATATTATATCGCTTAGGAATACCGAACTCCTGTACACAATCTCATTCCTCGTCGTTATTAATGTTCAAGAGAGTATCGAGCCTCCAAGATCCCACATATGCTTTCACACCGGTTACTTTTTAATAAGCCGCAATCGAATTTACGTAATACACATAGCGTGTACCGCGCGTGAATGCTTTACAAAACGTTTGTCAGTTTATTTTCTTTACGGAACGCATAACACCCATTAGGAAAGGATTAACCGGCTTTCCAACGGCGTAAATCATGGAATCCGGGAAGGCGATTTCGCGCGCGGAGAGATTCACCTCTCGGCGAGGTATCAGTCACGACGGGCGAAATGATACGCGTGTGAAGCTAGATGAGTAAACGTGCGATAAAAATATTTCCTACCGGAGCTACACGCGCCGGATAAACCATGATCACGATCACGAGCGCTAAGGCGACGCGAGCCCGCAGGCGAGGACTTACGGGTTGCGACCCCAATCGTATTCGGATACCACTTTGCAGGTGTGCGTGATCATTAATCCAGAAATGGAAGTGAACGTTGCGAGTTACGGGCACTAAGCTGGTCGCGCGGCGCCGCGTTTCTTTCCCGCTCGATCGCGTCGTTTTCGCCACGTTCGTCTATCGCTTCTTTCCTTCTTTTTTTTTATACTCAATAAAAAAGAAGCGTTACCTGCGCGAATGATTTCGCGATTTGAACTATTAAGCGCGTTCGCCGTTGCTAAGCATTGCGAGCGCTAAGGCGATTATTTTTTTGCTCGCGGTTCGCCCCTTTATCGAGGCGATTACGGTGTACTAAAACTATTTCAGAAGATTTCTCAGTTTTTTTTCCTCATTCGCGTTGCAACTCCACTCGTAGCCGCCAACAAGACTACATCCTCACTCCATGTTGCTTTTTAATTGGGGAGCCGCTGGTGAACACATCGACCTTGAGATTTCAAGGCGAATCGAACATCTGTCTACGCACTTTGGATTATTATTTCGTGGCGCGTGATTATGTTGGAATGTGATTCAGAATAATTTTGCAGAACGGTTCACACCGATTAGTTGATTAGTCTTTCCCCTTCCCGTATAGAACATCTCGTATATATGTCACATTTTTTCTTTCTATACTTTATTAAAAATAAGAATAGTTATTAAAGACTAAGAATAGTTATTGAGGTTAATTTAAAGAAAGAAAATTTTTGATACTTAATTTTTAACAATTTAACTAGAAAATAAATAAAATAATTTTATATACATTTTTTTGCTCATTAAAATTCTATAATTTTTATTTAGTATCTCAGTTTTTATAAAATTACAAATATTCATTTCGTAAACAACATTACTTTTCTATCTTTTCTTATGAATAAGTGAAAGTACACTTCCGTGTAGCGAAGTACTCTATACACAAGAAAATAATAAATATAGCAGATACTAATCAATTTTATAAAATTGATAATAAGAATCAAAATGGTAATAGTACGAATATACATTTAATTCTCATTACTCATTACATTTATATCGATATTTAATAACGCGTAACGTTTAAACTTTACTGTATGAAATATAATTCATCAATGTTTAAATTCTATGAAAAATGATCCAACGTCGATAAACGAATCCTACATGCAGGTTGTTGTAAACATTCGGGACAAATTCGTAATTTATTCATTGGTATTCGTGAGTGCTACCTCGAGTAATACGACAAGGAATTATCCATAGGTCGTTCCTTAAACGTACACACCGATGTGTAGCGTACAAACCGACTATTACATGCAGATTTTCCATAGAATAGTCGATCGATGGTGGGCTCGTCCTATGTGATATGCGGAAAAAGTTTCACATAATTAACCCATAAAGCAGCGCAATCGAGAATCTCTATGGTTTATCCATAAACGAGCAGCGAGGCCATTCTACGCGTGCTGCACCTGCACTATGTACTAGTGCGCCGCACCTGTACACAGCTACGTAAAGGCGGAATTGTACGGTGAGTTTCTACTTTCGGTGACTTCAAAAGAAACGAAAAAGCTCATCTAAATCTAATTTAGTTTAGGTATTTTTTTAAATCACAGATATACAGAAAAGTATTTATGACTATAATTACATGTTTAACATAAATATAATTATTATTATAACAATAAATAACAAGAAGGAGCTACAAGCCAGATTTTTGTATTTCAAATTCTTAGAACATATATATTTCGACCTTATTAAGTCATTGTCAGTATATATATATATATATATATATATATATATTATATGTAGAAGTAAATTTAAACTAAAATT
>NW_012130088.1:1077529-1081566 GCF_000143395.1 Atta cephalotes
TATATATATATAGTTCTATTAACAAATATATGTATATAGTTGGCATTAAAAATTATAGTTATTATTACCATAAAAATTATTGCAACTATAATTTAACATTTACAGCAATTACAATCATTTTTAGAACTCTATACATATATAATATATTATTATATTAATAATTAAATATTATAGCAGTAGTCACAATTATAGTAACATATAATTATAATCACAAAACTATTGCATTGTGAAAATGAACATTAGATTTCAAATGGGAAGAATTCTGTAAAAATATTAAAAATCTACAAAATTACCATATGCATAATCAGTTTTTGTAATACAAACAAAAACTCGTCTGTTAATTTTTTTGGATTTTTTTGGATTCATGCTAAGTAATCTCTAAAGATGAATCGTATAAACACGGCTTAAAACAGACAATATAACGCATAAACGCTCACAGATGGGCAATGCGACAACCTGATGATAGTTTCGTTTGCGTGCAGTTCATAATGTAAAATTCCGCTGTCTCTCGCGGACGGTCTATGGAATTTTAAATGAATCCCTCTCAAACGCCGAGTAAGTGTACCTTCGCACTTAGAAATTAATCAAGTGAATGTTAATCAAAAGAAATTGGATGTTCGATCGCAAGCAAATTTTAAAGGAGAAAATTGTTTAAGTAATCATGAAATCGAAGTCTTTCTATCTTTCTATTATAAGCATACGGGATTTTCACAGAACCAGCAATAAACTCGTAATGGAGTCAAGTCTAAACTCATCGAAGAATAGCAATTCATCGCCTACGATCTTTGATGCATCCCACACGTAATGCGGAAACAGCAATCACGACGCAGCCGTGAACGTTGTTTGAGGATGCAGTTTGAAGTATCTGTGCAAATGCAAGTCCGTGAACAAGTGCAAATGCATTCTTTCGAGTTGTATCCCCGGGGGCCTGTATCGCGATCATGTTACTGTCGCAAGATTCGATTTAAATTCCAACCGTGTAGACGGCCGTACATAAATTCTACTCACCGGTAGATACGCAGAGCGGCGGCGGCGGCGGCGGCGGCGGCGGCGGCGGCGTGGGCGTCGTCGAGGGCGACGGTACTCTTCTTGCGACGGCGTTAATTATCGCCGCCGGGCTGTACCGTGGCACCTGCAACACCACAGGAGTTTTCACGGACAGATCCACTGGTTCCAGCTGCACCGGCGGTCCCGCCGCCTGTAACAGAAGGAAACGTGCTCGTCAGTGGCTGGCAACTATCATTATTTATTAACAGAAGCGTTTCTGCCCATGTGGATGTAATACTTGTGATCAATCACCTTTTCAAGTGCACGAGAATGTTTAATTGTTTATAAGCAAAGAAGAATTTGTTGATTTCGAATGTAAAAAAGTGGTGCTAATTTAATAAATGTTTCATTACAATAAAAAAAATCATTTATTTTATATTATTTGATTTATTTGTTTCGATTAATTCGGAAGTAGTCACTTGATTTTTTTATGTAAAGGATCATCTAGGATATTTTTACACCCCAATTAAAATCACTGTTTACAACATATTGAAATTAACATATTGTCTTTCGATTTATTGATATTTGAAAATATTATAGATATAGATATAATGTTATAGATATAATGTTTAGACGCCAAACAAAGAATAAACATATTCAATAGCTTATTATGACATATTTCTAAAAAATAAACATTTTAATTAATACAACACTTTTTATTGCAAGTTTTCGATGAAATTGCATATTTAAGGATTCGTAAAAATAATTATACAGAAAAAGATGTTAAACAATATCCATTCAAAATAATACTTTGTAATTCACATTTTTTTCGTCGTAGTGTGTAAAAATGCTCCAAGTAATTATTTCCAAATTGAACTCATATTTTTTTAGTGTGATAAAGTTTTTTTAATGTGATAAAGAGGAAGTGATGAATAGGCTTTATAAATCATAAGATAATAAATATTGTACAATAGCATATATTATAAAATATGTATTATATATAAATCTACATATAAGATAATATTTTATTCGTAAAATTATTGAATAATGCAAAGATATTCTGCAATCATTTTTGAATGCAAAATAAGAGTTTTTTTTTTCAATTTTCAGCGAAAGTTATTATAGTAACTTATAGCTGTTAAGTAATAATTACGTAATAATATTTAATACAAAGGTGTATTTCAATGTGATTGTGTGCTTAGGGTCAACGAAGATCTTAAAAGATCTCTGCCACGACTCGTCCGCGTAGGTGTCCCTCTCTTCCTTCCAGATATTAAGAAAAGATGCGAAGCAATCTCGACACTTTACATCACAACGAGTTAATTCACGTATATTTCGTGGCGTTGTGGTGCTAGTGTAAATGAATATTAGTATAATACGCCGTTTACACAACGTGGTAATTTTATGGATGTTACTCCGCTCGACTGTGCGGGGGGAACTCGATTTGACGAGACTTAGATGTTGCGCAAGTATAATCTCACCCACGCAACATCGTCGATTGTCATACCTGAGATTGTCGAGTTAATACACCGATTTTCCGTAAATAGTAATTTTTCGAAAGTTGCAGTGTATAGATAGGCGAAACGGACGGACAAAGAGTCTAGCCTTCTGTACGTGACTTATTCAGCAGCGGTTTCAATAGCCGATGCTGATAGCAGGCCAAAGTGCTTAAGCGCAATTAGCATAACTAGCGTCGGTAGTGACGTGAACTAATCACGACCAGTTCCCACGAGAGATTCGATTCGGCCTAAGCCTGTCGGTCGCTTGTATACCCTGCGCTATCTAATTTCCCTGTGACACACCTCCGGATCGTCTAATGACCGACGGAATTAATAGTCAATCACGCAAAGGAACCAATTCTCACAGATTGCAATCAAATTGGACGCGAACGTCATTGGTATCGAAAACGGGACGTTGACAGAAACGGTACTTTCGGCCATTAATATCTGTCAGTAGAGAAGGATGTGCAGTATCGTAGAAGAAAACATGACCAATTATAAGATACATCACTTTTTTACTTCGAAAGTGGCACAACAGTGGAAAATATAATTTTATTAATATAAATAAGTTATGTAAAAATCATTACAAGTAAAAAAAAGAATAAATTTTTAATAGTTATAAAAATTGTTAATATAAATCATTATGTTTGCTCTACTTCTGTCACGAGAAATAACGCAATTATTATACAGTTCCTTTATATCTGTCACTAAAACTAACTAAATATTGATGTGCAACGCGATGCAATACGACGCCTAACTCACTTAACTGTATCAAAAGAGGATCGTTTTGTAGCGGCCGTGATCGATAGCTGTGTTCGCGTCGATATCGGATTTCCGAAACAATCGTGCAGAAGATCGGATTTACAGCACGGCGACCGGTTTCGCGCGCGATTGTTTTCCCCGACAACAACCTCTCGATGAAACGTGGGAATGCTCGTGCACACATCGACAATGAAAAGCTCGCCTCTCTTCTGTCCGCGCCGTATAGCCGTCATAGGATCAAACAAATGGTTCGCGTCGTGAAACACGATACGACGCTAATAGCGCAACTTCGATCGGCCGGTTACACCGGCGGTGAGTGTAACTGTAACACCATGGCGCGATTAACAAATTACACGTAACACATCCGTGCGCGCGCAGAAAACGACTCTGCGTTTGCGCTCCCCGCAATAATTTATAACGGTGTTTACCGGTGCTTTTAGCAGAGCTATTCGAATCACTGTAAAACTGCAACCAGCAAGAAATATTGGCGAATGAAAGGCTTTACAATTCATCATCGCAGAAACGTATTGTAAAACTAGAATATAAATAATCCCGTTTATTTGTCGATATCACAATCCAATCATTTTTTTAATATTTTCATGGATAATATTTGAAATAATAAAACACTATTTGAAAGAATAATGTATAATTGAAAATTCGCCTAGTTAAAGTCCCGATTAAATCAAGAAGGATTAAAATTATATAGGGATATGCGATCTCCGGATCAATTCGCCAAAAATCAATTTTTTTATATACTGAAAGAAAAATATAGTTAAAATTTTAATAAAT
>NW_012130088.1:1081998-1109716 GCF_000143395.1 Atta cephalotes
TTTCTCAATATAGAAAGATAGCTTCGGAACAACATTTCTCCTTTTTGTTAAAAAAGAAGTGATTCTTTACAAAGAAATTAGTTTAAAATCATCGTTTGGAAAGATCGATTTTTTGAAGATAACATCTTAGTTTATACTGCTATACTTTAGACGCGACCTTAAATATAAGAACTAACTATGAATATTGACCAGCCTTAATATTTCAAAATGCAAACGTTTAAAGAAATATACCGCGTTACACAAATGACGAAATAAAATACGCCCGACAGCGAATATAAGACACGCCGACCATTTCTTATGACCGAAATCATGGTTCCGTCGATTCTAAAGGCGAAGGCATTCGGCACGCAAAACACGGTTCCGTCCATCTCGGAGTTTCAGGTTTCTGAAAATCGCGATACGTGCACTTGTTATTCATGAGCCGCGAGATGAGCGGTGACATCGAGCTACTACGAATGGAGAAACGTATATTTTTTTGGGCGAGCAATAAAAACCACAATTATGCGTGTCACGCAAGCTGGAAACGCACGGAGCGGCGGCAGCTCGGTCGCCAATAAAATCTAATATACGTTATTAAATCTAACATACATACGCGGCAATAATCCATCGTAAATCGCGATATCCGTTGAGCAATTAAATAATTATAAACTAATAAACTTTAACGAGAGGGAATGCGCGTCTGGCCGTCTCGCGCGGAAGAGCAGAGCTCAGATCCTTCATGCGAGCCGTCTGATGCGCGCAAAAAAGAACGAAACAAACGCAATCGACAGCCTCTCGATGGATGAAATCAAACGACGCATTAAATCGTCGATGACTAATGAAAGACCGAGTAAACTGTTCTTAATGATTCCAATCTGCGCACCGCGAGAGACGTACATATGGTTTATATACGCACGTCCGTATATACGTTTATGTCTAAATACGTACATAAGCGTAATATAGACGGGTGTGCTCGTACCTATGTATTACGTGTGTTCTCACAGTAGCGGCCCGTAATGAGAGTGTAACATTCATCAATCATTTGTTGAGCAATCCCTGATAGGCGAGTCCCGGCGGAATTAATTTAATTACTACAAATGTTTCGGGATAAAAATGGTTCGCGATCGATGCCGCGTCAGCGGCGCGTTGATTAGTAAAGCTCGTCTACATAAATCCTATAAATAGTTTCAATGAATTTCGTGGACTTTTCTCTTGAAGACAGTAGAAGAAGGAAAAAGAAAAGAATAAACGAGAAAAAAGAATGAATGAATGAATGGGAGAATTGTCATTTATTTTGCCTTGGAATGATTTCCTCTCGCAGGTTAACATTATATGGTAAATGTATAAAGTCAAATAAAATATGAAATAAAGAAAAATACCATTTATAGAAACATTTCTACTGCAAAAATTAAGAAAAAGAAAAAGAAATAATAATATCAAAATAACGGAAAATATAAATATAAAAAGTTATATAAGTATAGTGTGTGAAAAGAGAGAGAGAGAAAGGGGGGGGGGATAATGTAATGATTGATGATGTAAAAATGTTTAATTATTCGTAAAGAAATTAATAAAAAAAACCAGTTTTTACTTATCTTGAACTTACAGAATAGTAATTATTCAGTAACTGATCAGAAATCTTAGTTAGATAAAATCAGTCAGCAGTAAGTTATATAGAAACTAACTAGTCAAATCAAACGGATCAGTAAAATAGCTAATTTTTGACCAGTAAAACTCAGAAAATTTTGATTAATAATTTGGTTAAACGTACTTAAAAAGCAAATAAGCATTGATAGTAACATTTAACAAATCAGATGAAATTTTTTATTTATACATCATGTTTAAGAAATTCCTGACTATTTCTAATTTGTTCCTGAATTATTACTCTTAAATTTTGGCCACTTAAGCTAAATTTCAGAGACATAATCGATATTTTGAGTGTAAATTCCGGTAGATAAATTTAAATCTATAAAAAAAAATGAAATACACTCTAACTTGTATGATAATAAAATTCATTGAATTAATTTTCACAAATATGTAAAATTTTTTCAGATTTCATACCATTCGGAACAATTTAAAAATCTGCTGGAGTTCAAAGATCCCATGCTGAACGGAAGATGCAAGATTACACATTTCCGACGAGATGAAGGGTTAAAAATTCTAAGATTGTGTTACAATTTTCAGCTGTAATCAATTAATCAACGTCTACCGCTTTAACTTTTTCACACATCCGCTTTTTATTATTCCTATTCCGTTGACAAATTATTCTGCATTCTCTATTTTGTCGCACCTTGTCGGACGTGTCTTTCAATGAATCAGATCACCGACGGCGTTAATCTCTTTCCGGTGCATGCACACTCTCGCGCCCCATTAGACCGGAGTAATAAATTCTTAGCGGACAGCGACGTTAATTACGTCGTTTCTGTAACGCGTAATGGCAAAGCTTATGCATCAAAGTATGACGTTACGAAAGGATTATTCTAAATGTTAGCATTTTCTTTGCCCGAAGTAGTACAACGTTTGCTCGCGCGAGTACGACGGCGCCGCGAATCTCTCGCTCTTCCTCGTGGGATTAGAAGTATGTACATACAAACGATCCACCAATACATACGACTTTGAAATTATCAGTAAGATCTACCATGACTGAAGTAACTGCGGAGTTATTACGAAGATAGGCCCATTACATATTATACACGGTTTCTTTTTATTGATGTCGAATGACGCGGCGCGCCCTTTGCGCGTGTGAGATTAGGTGACGTGCCGATGTAGACATTATCCAGAAATAGGGTGTTTATAGGGCGATTTTTGAATTAGTAGATTAATCCGCGCCGTGCGATCATAGTACTGAACGTGTCACTCCACAATGTTGATGATGTTTTTATTAGTATCGTTTCTTGCGCGGTGCACAATACAAGATTTTGCAACTTATCGAGGAAACAACAATTAAATCTATGCTTATACACGTATCAGACCAAGCGTGAACAAACCGCGTAGTTTTGTAAACCAGCAAATACAATTCCCAAGTGATTCGTTATACTCGTTAAGTTTTGTAAACAATTCCAAAAAACATAAAATCGGGATTAAAGTATTTTCAGTAAAAAAACGTCTTTAATTCTCCAAAGCAGATGTGGATCTATCTACTACAGTAATTGTTTGAATAATAAAGATTCTTATGAGTACATAAAAATTGATTTTTCCAAAGTATTTAAAAATTTAGATGTAAATCTAAAAATAACTTTATTAGCCTATCAAAATAATTGCGTAAGAATCTTAAGCATGAGAAGCAATGCTACAAAAAGTTTGACATTCTAGCAAACCGGTTTAAGCATTCTTATAACTATTCTGATGGTCCAATAAAATTATTTTTAAATCTATATTTAGCTTTTTTTCTTCCGACGTAAAAATATAATACAACTTTTTCTGTGAAGTAACGATAAAAAATACATTATTATATTTGAATTTACTATTGGTCTTTAATTTTTATCTTTATTATTGTAGTAATTGTCTTTAACACAAAAATGTCAAGTAATTCATTTTTTTATATTACATCCGCAAATTTGGATTATTCTTAATAAACTTAATGTTCGTTCTTTTTCATGATTTATATTATTTTAATTTCCTCAAAATTAATTAGTGCCTTTTCATCAATACAATTAAATGAATCTTATAGACTTAGTATCAGTAACTGTGTTACAGATTTTAGCGTCAACTCTGAAAGGTTAAGATATCTTATGTATCGATTTTGAACATGTATTATATGGTCTTCAAAAGATAACCCAATAAAATATTTAAATTACAATTCTACTAAAGTAAAAATTTAGATAAATACAGATCTGAAAATAATTTTGTTGGATTATCAAAATACTTATAAAGAAAAAATGAAATACTTATAAAGAAAAATACTCAAACATGATGAGTAATACTGCAAAAAATTTTAATTAAGTTTAAGCTTCTTACATTTTTTGATAATCCAACTTTATTTTCAGATTTGTATCTAGCTAAATTTTTTCGTGTGTGAATCGAGTAATGTGCATTACAATAATTTCATCCTTTCGTACATTAAGAAAAATTTCTATTTGGAAATGAACAAACCAATAGATCCAGATGAATCCAGATCATATCAATAAGAATTATAGTCAAATGTTCAATCGTGATGACCAGAATTCTGATGAATATGATCAGAATTAGAATAATCTAACTGGTCTGTTCATCTTCAACCAGAAATTTTTCTTAGCGTACAATTTTCGTTCGAGTAGGACATCATAAGACATACATATATAAGACATACGAGAAAGCCATTCCTTCCACCATTTCTGTTCAGAGTTTCTTTTCAAATTTGAAGTTCGGCCCAGTTATTTTATAACAGAGCACGTACATTTCTCGTGTTCATATATCACTGCGACGAGTACGTGTCTTTCGGTTGCCGAACAGTCTTTTCGTTCTCGGCCAGTTCATTATCGTCTCGCGATTGTGCGCGGATAAATCCGCTCGTCCAGCACGCCTGCGGCTAATCGAGACTGGCCAAATTAACCGGCCGCACTGGGTGCACCGACCTTTGGGAGTACGACATTATACTTGTTTACTCGTCGCGCATTCGGGGGCAATTTCTACCGAAAGTACAACCGTCTCTTATACATGTTCATATATATTTTTCGCTTTATACACGTCTTCTTCAATGTATATATTTTTTGCTCGTGTCCGAGTTCCAACGAGCTTTCGTCGCTTCCGCGCAGTGCAGCATAATAACGTTTTCGTCATTCGCGATTATCACATAAGTAAAAAGAAAAAAAAAACAAAAACGTTCCGCGTAACGCGAAGTGCATACGGCTTGCCAAATGATCGCGCCAATTAAAGTGGCTGTAACGCGAACTCCGCAATTTCAACGAGTTATCGCGTTCACCTGTCGTCTTGGACGTCACGATTACGAAACCGTCAATCAGATGGAAGACGACGCATTACCGCTTCGACGGTTCAATTCGATTCAGCGAAAGAGGGGAGAGGGATGATGGTTTATGATAGCAAGTCCAAAGAGAGACGGGGATCTTTATTTGGCAACAGCGGACCTCGTTAGTCGCGAATTACGGACGGATTGAATAGGCAGAAAAAGAGAAAATCACCCGACTGCTCGGAGAAGCGTTAATTTGAGACACCGCAACTTGACAGTTCCATCACGATCAAATCATTCACAATTTTTCTTCTCGGATCGCTTCCCGTTTCCCGTTTCTCTCGATTACCCATACATTATCTTCCATCTCATTTTTAATTTGCTGTTGCTCGTCCTCCTCCCTCGCCTCTCTTTCCCCTCCTTTTCCTTCTTTTTTTTCTTTTTGCGAATGACATTTGCGGAAATCAAGAATTCTCTGTTCTCAATTAGCGCGAAACTTTGACGATGATCATTGATAGTGAATCCACTCATAATTAAATAGATAGAATACATGCACATCATTCCCTTATTTCAAAGGCGATACGAGAATTATTCAAAGAATTAAATTTCTGAGAAACATTATTTAACAAAAAATTATCGACTAATCAAAGACCTAATATGAGAAAAAAACATACTCTTAAAAACATGACTAATTAACGTTATTTTTGTAATTTCCACTTCAAAACCATTAAAAATTATCTTTTCAGGTTGTGACGATTTTAATTGATTTTAGTTCTATACAATTACAACAAATCCGGAATAATCATCGAAAGTGACATAGCTCGAAATATCTCCAATAGTTTATATTTATCTTGATCAACTAATGATCCAAAATGATTAAATTCAAAATAAATCAATTTTTCCAAACTGTGATCATCAAAACTATCTTAATTCTAAATGTTCTCTATAGAAAATACTTTTTTATTTACAAAGACTACAATTCAAAATGTGTCACTCTTGCAGAAGATATTACGATCTTTTCGAAACCCTTAAGAACGACACAAGTGCATTTTGTCGGAGACTGTAAAGTTTATAATAAAATTTACTCTTGATGATTGATAGAATAATTTTGACCTACTCAACTCATTCACGAATAACTCGAAAACCATATTTTTTTGGTTGTGTTACTTTTGAAATAAGAAAACTACATTACGCTACAATCGGATCGACTCACATGGTGGATTATGTATTACCTTCTATAGCCAAAGTTATTTTGTGAACAACACATAAGTTCTTCTCGAACTGCATACTACTTTGTTCGACTATTTATGAGCAATATTTAAGGATATAAGTTAGTAAGAAATAGAGCAAGTTTACAACTACCACACCTAGCAGGAAGAAATATTGTAGAAAACTAATCTGAAAGTTGACCGGTTTACGTTTGAAAATATTCACTTTCTAAGTAATAAATTTAACAAAATGTTGAATAAACACGATTTATTGTACAGTTTCAAATCTCAATAACCTACATTTTTATTTTTTCGTATCTGTCAGAATGTTTAACCTTTGTGGAATTAATCTTCCGTCTGCAATATTTTTTTTACTGTTCTAGACTTTCAAAAAATATAAAAAAATTCAAGATTATCAACATTTCTATTATATTACCAAATAAGTTTTTTAATAATTTTTTAAGTGTTGAAATCTTTGATCAAATTAAAAATTGAAATTTGAGCAAAAATGAGAAATAAAATACGAAGATAACAAACCAAAATTTAAAAAAAAATCTAGATTTTCTAGAGGGTTAGGAACATATTTTCGTGAAAACATATTTTAGTATATAGTTGTAATAAATATGTAAATTTAAGCAATCCTTCTCTTTGAGTAAAAAAAAATATTAAGATAAGATTTCATACATCTTACAAAAATTTCAAGAATGATAATAAACTATCTGAAACGCAAATTACCACCACTTAATCCAGCTAATTACTCGAAAAGCGAAATGCAATGAGCGCTTTGCAAGGGCGCATCTGCCACTTGTGTTTCTCGCGTTTACGAATGCTCTCGCCGACGAAAAGAATTCCGCGCACGTTTCACGGTGCGAGACACGCCCCGTGACATCATCGCGGTCCGTTGATGCCGAGTCCCATAAAGGCGAAGTGCAGCGGTAAGAAGAAGCACAGAGAAGAGGCGTGGAGCCAGACAAGGAAAGAAAGAACGGACGACGGAGAACCGAGAGCGCTCGAGCGCATCAGTCGCGGGAAAGAATTCCGGGCGATGTTACAGCTGATGCGAATTAAGCCGCGGCGGATTTATCATGCAGCAGGACACTCCCTGTTGTCTCTTCGACTTTGCGCCTCTGCCTGCCAGGGACGGATCTGTCAGATTTACCAGGAGAGGGCCGTGAAAATTAGAAATTTGAAAAAATTGTAATATAAAGATACCAAGTTCAAACTCTGGCCAATATTTCTCGCAATAAAATTATTGCCGATTTAAGATTCTCATTAATAATTTAATTATTATACTCTTATAAAGATGCTTATTATAGCATCAAAAATTATTAATTATTATTAATATTAAATTGCTTGTCAATTTAATAAATGATATTATTACTCTGGTTTTGCTCATGAATATGTTTCAAGAGCAAAAAAGATTTTGGCGCGCAGTTTGCAGAATAAGATATGCTTATAAATTCACACAGAAATATTTACACTAAGATTCACTTTGATTGAATATCTAATTATATAATATAAAGTTTATACAAAATGAAAACAATTCTTTTTTAGAGAAGTTTTATGCCGCATTGATAGATAAAATTAAAAAACTAAAATTTTTATCATGAAAGTTTATTCCAATAATTAATTAAATCTTCCGAACTTTAGATTAATATCAACTTAAAAATTATATTTTCAAATTTATATTTAGCTTTAGATACTTCGGCAAAATCGTTCTTTCTGTGTAAAAATATTCTTGAAGAAACCACGCTAGAGACGCACTGACAACTTTAATCTCACAGTAACAAATTTCTGCATCATGCATGAACATGCATGCACAGCAAGATGTTGCACAAATTTTTTAAAAATTTTAAGTCACAAGAATTTATTAAAATATTAACGGATTTACTACGAGCTGCAATTGGATTATAAGGTCTTTTCCTTCAATCCGTCACTGATTGCAATTTCTCATCGATGCTTCTTCGTTATTTTTTTTCTGTTTCAATCTTTTCTCCTTCTGTGTCACCACTGGAATTCGTGAGCTTATCACGCTCCTCGTAAAGATGTCATTGATTATACGCACCGTTCACGCTGAGATATTACGCTGAAATATTAGTGTGAATATACTGTGCAATAAAGATGCCTTCGGATGTTCGTGTACGCGCGATGCACTGCAATTACGTCATGTATACTGGTGAAAGTCGTGACGTCAAAAAGAAAAAGAATCCCGGCTAGTGAACGACTAATTACGCATTTACGTGATGAGAAAGAAAGTGTAACAATGCGGACACTATTATTGATGTCACTAAAATGGCACGACAAATTTAACCTTTAAACGGGCTCATTACAGACATAATACACTAGTGTATTATCTATCCAACTTAATTTGATTGCTTATAATTTTTATAAAAATAGACATATTATAAAATTTATTTTCAATTAAAAGATGTTATTCCAATATAATGATAACATTCCATCCAATATAACGAGAAAAAATTTTAGTTGAAAATGGACGAATCAGTAGATTCTAATCATATCAGAATCTATATCAGAAAATATGGACAAGATAACCAGATATCTGATTACGGTAAATATGATTGATAAATCAAAATCTACTTCATTTATTTTCAGTCAGAAAATTTCTTAGTAAAGCAAATGTATGTATCTTAATTAATAAAAAAGTTATAAATAATGGAAAAAATATTGGAAAAATATTAAAAAAAAAGCTAAACCGTACTGAAAAGGCGTTTAACGATATCACATCAATGCATATATTGTGCATCAGGATTATATCACTCATCTCCATCGACATACTATCGTACGAAGATAACGACTTTCTCACGAAAGATTTCCACAACCTCTATTGCAGATAGATTGAAATATATGAACATATGAATGTCATATCCATAAAGAGGATACCATAAATTTCACGGCACGCAATATATAGATAATTAAATAACGAGCAGTTTAATATCGCAATAACATAAAAAATTATTGATCTTAATCTTATTTAATTAACAAATTAACTTCATGATTTATTGGCAAGATCGGCGATAATATGGGATTATACTTAATCGTTTCGTTAAGATCGGATTGTATATCGATACTTCTTACGAAACAAGATGCTTTTAGCATGTCTATAGCCTCTGGTTGTCATAAATTGAAATTTATCGTGATTTATGTTAAACTTGATGTAACGAACTTCAGCAGTAACGGGTTGAATTAACCGAGATCGCGTTGTGATGATTTATAATTCGAAAACTGTATATCCCCGAAACGTAGTCGCCGCAGTTTATCGCGACTAACAATCGCAAGCGATCAGCGACGGCGTTGCGAAGTTTCAAAGTCAATAAATAATAATTGTGTGAATAATCGAAGAATAAGGCGTGCCATGTTTTTCGGAGGCCCATTCCGTTCTGGATCTCTGGATTCGAGTTTTTCACGCGGAGCATCTTCACGCCGACGTCTCTTCGCACACACGTATGCCACTCTCGACGCGCATCTTCACGCTCAAAGATGTCATTGATTAAACGAGCAGGAAGCGTCGAACGAAATATTTCTACGCGAGTTCTCACCCACACGCGCGGGCAACACATTATGACGCGTGGACGTATGAATAGGCATGGCTCTTGGACTCTCTTTCTTAAGAGAGATGCGCTTGGGCGTGCACACGAGCTCTTTCATACGCCGAAAGCCCTCTTGCATACCAGATACGTCTATAAGAAGAGAGACACAAAAAGGAGAATCGTGTCTTGAGAAAGCGTATAATATGCACCTAGAAAAAAATATATACAAAATGACAGGATGTGAACTTTTTTAATATTAACATAATTAAATTACTAATTCTTAATAGCATACTTTTTGATAACGACGAACAATAATCAAATTCAATAATCAAATTAATATAATACGTTAAGCATTATTCTCTCAAACATTTAGTTTTGGTTGGAAAAGAGAATATTTAATTTATAACGTATCATAATCTATAAGCACCAAAAATTTTTACAAAAAATTTGGAAAGAATGATTTTGCAGTATTTAAAAATTTAGCCATATAAAAATTTGAAAATAATTTCGTTAAACTATAAAAATAATTATATAGCTCGAGCTAATTACTAGTCAAAATGTTTTACAGCTTTTCTTACCTATCTTTCCTACCATGCTAAAGCATCTTACATAATTATTTTAATGATCCAAAATTATTTTCAGATTTGTATCTAATTAAATTTTTAGATGAAAATTCTTCTGCAAAAATTTCTTTCTGTATAAAGGATGATTGACAATGATTACTATGTAGATATATAATAGAAATAACAAAAGCAGAAAAATAAATTGTAAGAATTAGTATTTATTACTTAAAATAAGAAGAATACCTGATAAAGATTATTTTGTGTGTGAATAGAAGCAATAAAAACAAAAATTGATATTTATTTCATGTAGACAAATGGGAGATGCACGCGGTCGATTGATTATTTTCAGTTCTGTGTCTAGCTATAAAATTTTTTAGATACTTCAACAAAACTATTCTTTCTAAGTAAAGAATAATTGATTATTGTGAAAATGATTATTGTGAAAATATAGAATAGAAATAATAAAATGAATAAAATAAAATGAATAAAATAGAAAAATGAATTTCAAGAATTGATATTTATTTGAAGTGGACAAGTGGAGGATGCATTGCAATCGATCATAAAACGATAGATGCAAGGCTCTCGTACCTGCGCCTGAGGTGGTGGCTTTTAGGGAAATGAGTCACGCACAGGGATACTTCATAAGCATAATGCATCCTGTGCACGAGATATAAGAGAATCATTGATATACTTGCAAAACGATCCGGCTACTGGCGTTCGCGAGATTCCTCCTCACAGTGGTATACGAGCTTGCCATTCGAGTTAATCCGCTGCCAGATAGCGGACTTCATTACACGCCGATTAATTATTGGTTCATTAACGGTACACCAATGGTTTATTGATGTTAACGAGCGTTGCGGCGAAAATATCGTCGCCCTTTTATCGCAACCAGTTCGATTGGGAGTGCAGAGAGAGAATAAGTAAAGCGTCGCATCGTCCTCCATTATCTCCGTGTCCTCTTCCTTTCTCATTTCGCCTCCGGATCGCAACTGAGCCGGAAAAAAAACCGGTTTCGCGTCATTACCGTTTCAGAAACTTAGCGCGTCCAATTCGATACGGCGAAACAGGCGGCGAAATCGATAGGCGATTCTTGATCGATTTTCAATGATTTTTCCGCTTGTTCGGGACGTCATCTACACTCCAGGTAATGTTGAGTGATCCTTCCATTGACGGTTTACATAATGCCACTTTGACGCACGATATGTCGGAAGCAATTAAGATTTCAACACAGATTTTAATCGGCGTTATTAGAGCTTATTCTTCTCTCTAATTCATCAATCTTTTTTAATTCTAGATCATCTAGCTTTTTTAATGTGATATCGTTGACCGCAGATAATAAAATATTTTTTGTTTAATGTGTTAAGAATTTTTTGAAAAACATTAATGGTAAAAAATATCTTCAGAATTCAAATTGTTTTTGAAACATAACTTCAGTTATTCAAATAAATTAACGTTAATATGTTATTATAAGTTCTCTACAGATTTAAGAATGCTAATAGCATTGAATTTGCAGGGATAATTATTATTATAGTTTGATTGCGTTGCAAATCTGAAAAGTAATCGGCGCGCAATCATATATTCGAGAATAAATTTATTTAAATACACATAGATGTTCTATTCCAACTTTGTGATCGTAAGTGGCGCTTCTCTTAGTTGATTTATTCATACAATCATGTTTTTGACTTGTCATTGATTTAAGTAATTGAAACACAAAAACAATATAATGTCTTAAGATGCTTTTGCAATTTTCCTGTCATTACTGACATATTAAGTTAAAAAGTTTTACATTATCCGTATACTAAAGAAATTAATTAAACCACAACGATAAATTTCCATACAATATAAAAAATACAATAACAAAGTATGTATAATAGCTGAATAATCAAAATTGTTAAGTTTTTTTAATAAGAAAATTTATCTTAATTTCTTTACATCTGATATAAAATTAATAATTTATTAAGTTTTGCTATCGCGCAAAACAAACTTTTTACGTTTCGACATTCCAATTTTATTTTGAACTTAGATCATCAAGGTGTTTTTCCAATTAGTGATTACACGGCGTCGGCGTGCGCGTTTTGTGCTGCAATTCCCGACGAACGAGGCGGTCAGGTTCCCGGCTGATGATAATTATATCGTAACTCAGGAACGCCTAATACCCATATATCCGCGACTACCGCAGTGCGTTTTATTCGAGCAATTAATCAGGAACTTATACGTCCTGTTATTAATCGTAACATCAATAGCCGGCGGACGTAACCGCGTTGTTGTTGGTGCTTAACGAGATCATTGTTCCCATCGGTATCGACGATTAACTCTCGCGAAGCGATTTGTAATTCGAGTTACAAGATGTTTTATTTCGTTTCTGTTGTACGCTCGTGAATATATTCACATGTTTTAATGAACTTCAATTATGTTGACGCACTGGTAATGAAACGCATTAATTATAATTACGCTTATGCTCGCTAGATGTAAGAGCATTGTTGTGGAAAATTATCAATGTTGTATATTGATTACGACGTGAATTCTGCAATTATGCGTAATTAAATGGTAAATTACAGTTATTTCATCCGCCGCGGAAAGAAATTGCGCCTCTGCGTGATTCGCCGTTGCCTTTCCTCAATCGCAATGTAAAATTAATTTTTAGCGATCATGACAAAGTTTCGGAAGGCCTCCATGCATCGCGGCGCGGCGCGACGGTTTGATGTATCGCTGGAGACGAGAAAAAAAAAGATAATAGCAGAATGCATTTGATTAGATTCGATTATGTTTCCGCTGGCAACGTGCTGCTTTCATTTTAACTCTCCGTATCTTTTTTTACAAAATCATCCGGCAGCACCACGCCGGTATATTCGCGATAGCATCGTAAATCTGCTATCTACCACTATTTATTATGAAATGAGCCTCGTTTCTCAACTCGGAAATGCATTAAGAGCCCTTTATTAAATAAGTAACAATGAGCGCATTATCGATCAAGTTACAGATGCAGCGCGGTAATATCCGATCAATTTTTCACTCTTTCGCAGGTTTAACCTTTTCTTTTCGCACATTACTTCGAGCAGACAAAAAATCTATCTCGTGAGTGTCACAGCGACCGTTCCATCATCATATTCCTCAGGAGACATAATATGTCACGCCATTACGATGATACACGCGACAGGGAAGCAGTGACTTCCCGATTGCTCCCCAAAGCCGTCGGACGAGAATTATACCTCTGATGGATTTCCAATTCCGGCTTGATTTATTGGTGTGGTCTTACGTGGTTCAGCTGTCGCTCGGATCATGGTGATCATCACGCATGAATATCGTAACTTCTTTCGCGCCTCCACGATAGATTACACACGACGAGGATATTAGACTCGCGCACCATCAGGCGGGTAAATTGACGCGGCTGATTATATACGTGTTTTACGGGTTCCGTAAGTGTTTTATTTTATTAGAGTTCACACAGCCAATACACACCTGTTGAACATGCACGTAATGTATTACCTGTATAATTTAACGTAATTAATTTAGATTGATACTATTGGCGTTTGTTTTACATAATTACATACATTTTCCATCATTTTTTAAAATAATACGATAAGTTAATCAGCTTAATTATATATTAAGAAATTTTACTGACAATCTTTATATTGTATTATAAAAATGAAAAGAGCTGAAAGAAAAATATAACTGAATAAAAATCAAAAATTATTTTGCTGGACCATCAAAATAATCTTACTGGAAAGTCAAGTTGATTGCTAAAATAAAACACAAATTTTTTAGCATCGTTTATTTTTTAATTTTCAATGTTATTTTTCAAATTTATTTTGATGATTCAACAAAATTATTTTCAGATTCTGTATCTAAATCGCTTTTCCGTGTACATACAATTATACAAAAAACGTAAAACAAAATTGAAACGTTAAGAAATAATTTAAGATTTTTGTTCTTATTTGTTTATAACCATGTTTATAACTTCAATTGTAATTGTTGAATTATAATTATTTAAATAATATTTGAAATTAAACTTTTAAATCTCTTAATAAAAATTATGCTAAATTAATATACATTAATCCTCGAGACATAATGTACTATTATAATACCTGTTATTATAATCTTGGTATCAAAATCTGATGTTAATTAACCGGCTTTCATGTCGGTTCATTGCAAGATAAATTGAACGACACGTTTAAGAAAAACTTTAAAAATCACTATTGAAGATTTTTGTCTCTAATTCAATGAGAATTGTACTCGGCGAATTAAGCACGACTGACATACTTAAAAACGATTTCGTACATCGATATGTATCTAGACGCGCGCCCGATTCCTCGAGAGGAGAAAGCAGAACTGGCACGCCGCCTAATTTCATGGAGAATTTACAATTTGTAGCCAGTTCAGCTGCCTCCATCTCACTACTCGTTATTATTGATTATCCGCTCGATCGTCAATACCGGCAGCTGCGCAAGCAACTAGGATGATACTCGTCGTCTATCGTACCGTTGTATCGATTATCTCGAATTCAATAATGTCAGAATCGGAATGTGTCTGACGTGCAAGAACGCGGACTTTATCCGGCAAATATGCGATTTTCTCTAAAATAATGACACGCTGAAAACAACTCTAGGACCCCACAGTTTTCTTATTCAAAATGATTATCAATAATACAGAGATAGAAGATAGTTATGGAATTTTAGAAATATAGTAGTTGCCACAAGTTTCGGGGCCAACATATAATTTTATAATAATTTTTTGTCAATCTCTTTTTCAATTTATATAAATACATAAATTAATAAAATTAATAAAATTCTTGTATAATCCACAATATTTTAAACATTCAAATATATTATATATTCAAGTATTTGTATATGAGATCTTTATTTGTAAAGATTCTTTATCTAAACAATACAATAAAACTACTCCAGGAACTTTTGATAGCTATTGTCACTATAGTATTTATTGTCACTATAGTCTTTTGATAAAGTGAATCCTGCTGTAAGAAAATTTGGATAGAAATACAATTACGGAGATATTCAATATTAATAATTAAATAATTTTATAATATTTATTAATATTGATAATTTTTAATAATATTTATAATATTATTTATTATTATTTATTATTATTAATATTAATAATTAAATACTTTTAATTTCTTGCGTAAAAGAAGAAATTTCTTAAGGATAATCAGATATTAAACAAGGTAACATACGGCATACGATGACCACGACTCGCAATCGCGCACACCATCTCGGATTGAAGCTCCAAGACAAAGAGGGAAAAAATCATGTGAACACCTTGCACAGAGAGCGAGCGGGAGGTCGAAAAACAGGTACGGCTACACGGCCGAGAAACGACTTCGTGAGGCTCTTCTCTACGTTGACATTCGAACGTACCGTACGATCGGTGCCAGTGCGCTTGCAGGAAGTCGTGAGCGTGGCGGTGGTTCACAAGCGCACCATCTAAAACCTGTTTGATTAAACAAAAATGTCACTTGCCGCACGAGGACAGGTGGGGGCGGATGGATAAAGAAAATCGACAACGATGACTGGGGTGCAAGGCTCTTCCGAGATGAAAAGACGTGAAGAAGAAGAAAAAGACGGCGGAGTCTACCCCGCGGTGGCTATCGGCTCGTATTTATCCGACGAACGTGGAAGCGCCGCTTTTTCCGAGCATCGCATCGCGACATCAGTATACTAATAACAGAATATAAATATGAACGCCGAGAGCAAACACTAAGCCGTCCTAAGAGGAGCCGATTAAAACAGCTGCGTCGTTTTTCATCGTCGGCATCGGTGTCGATAAGAGAGAAAGAGAGAGAAGGAGAGAGAGCTTCTGGAGTCCTCTATAAGGAAGCGCGGCCCGCTATACCGAGCGGACAATGAGCGTGTGCCGCACTGGAAATGACATTTGAGCGAGGCAGCCACCTCGTAAAGGAGGAGCGGACGATCGTGGAGGCAGGTGGGACAGAACGACAACGCGAGGAACGACTGGCACGACTGGTGTGTAAGAAGTATCGGCTCGTTATTCCTACCTTACGTTCTGGCGACGCGTTTAAAGACCTGCGCGACTCTTATACAGCCCACAAGCCGTCAACTCTCTGCATATCTGTAGACTGCAAATTTCCGCGTCACGTTACTTGTACAAAGTAGTCTCTTTATAGACTTGACAGACGAGTGAGCATTGTGTTTCGAAATCTTTTCGTCGTGTGTGACTGTGATCTGACTGATTCAGTTTATGTTATGAGTAAATTATACAAAATAAAAAAACACTCGTGAATGAAAACTATTTTCATTCATTTTCGTGGAATCATTTCTATTTGAATATTCAAGAAGTACTATATATCATATAAGAAAGATAATTCCCTTTCTCTTTCTTATCAAATTTTATAATAAAATATTTTTTTTTTTTCAATGTAAAACTGCGCGATAATAGTGAAAAATATTGTTTTTATGTGTATGTTTTATTATTTTTAAATTTTTTTATAACAAAATTTACAATTTCAGTTATTTTCTTTTTCCATTTCATTCCATTGATTGCATAAGTTATAAGATACTTACATACTCTTTACATACCATAAGAAAATTAAAAATATAGAATAATATATATTATGCTATAATGGAAGGAGTAGAATAAAAAAAGAATAATTAAAACAATGAATATCGTGTAAATAAAATAAAAAATTATATCTATACTCTGTTATAATACAAATCTTTTAAGAATAAAGAAATATATATATTTCTTAGTAATACTTATAATACTTATTGTTAGACTTAAGACCATATAATTCAATCCACACACGTTTTGATTGCGTTTTGCGTGTTTAAATCGCAGAGACGAAATAGGGAAAGATGGGAATCACCGGTTTACCTTCGTCCCTCAGTCGACTCGACTCCTCTTGAGATCAGACTGAATAATAGCCGAAGCTAGGTAGCCACGATCGATCGCTACCGACGAGCAGCTCACGGGAGAGTCTGTAATAATTGATTAACCTGGACGAGCATAGGAGGTTCGCCCGACGAACGATAATGATATTACAGTCGCGCAATGCAACTCAGTTAGATCGGTAGGGAGCCACCGAACGTCGGCGCGGCTTCCTAGATGCATGACTTGCACTACTTCCGCGGATCTCACAATCGGTCAAATCGCGAGTAAAAGCTAGCGTCATTGGAATGCCGTTTTGCCTTCGAAGTCGCTTCTCGCGCTTTCGAAGTATTCGAACATAGAGGTATCTCAGGTGATCGATCGATCGTAGGAAAGAAATGTCATTGGACGTCCAAATTTACGTCCAAATTTATATTCGTGAATAATAACTTTGACATCACTCTTTCTCTCTTTTTCTCTATCTGAAATAGTTAAATTTCATTTCTCGTTTTTTTCATTTTTTCCTTTAATTTGTAATTTTTGCCTGTTTGTCAAACTTTTTTACTTTCGCACGGTATGAATTATTAGAAGAAACTTCCGTTCTTATTATTATACACATTTTTAGTTTCTCATCAATCATTGTACTATCGGGAAACATTATTGTTATGTTTAAAATATCTTTTTTGTTAATTCTTTTATAGCTATGCTTTATATTTTTAGAGGGCCTGCCTTAGAATCTCAATAAACGCTTTATCTATCTTTATTTATCTTTCTCACGCGGGAAATAATAAAATTCGGTTGAAATAATATCGTAATTACGACCGAAGATCGTTATCGCTAATTCGATAACGAGGTATGAAACGAAGAAACGAGTGAAACGCTCGCAATCACGCTCGCGCGTTCTCCCGCGGTCTAAGTCGAACCTGATCGCGACGATTGCCGATGCAAAGCTATAATACAAGGTTGCAGATCGTGTAATAATAATCGTGGCTGTTTATTCAAATGAGCCCCGGTCGACGTCGGCACGTTGGTGTTTATGCTCGCCACGGAAGTTGTCGTGAGGGCAATAATCACCGTCGCGGATAATGCGACGCCGCGCCGGTGTGCGCGTATATATATCGACTCATTCCTAATATTATTCCTCGCGCATGTACACGGTAGCCAGGACACTGTTGCAACATGCTACGCATGTAGGGTGCATAAGGAGCTAATAATGTATTGCTGCGTACTTGCTGCGGGCGAGCGAGCCAGTCGTCTTTAGTCCGCGCAACGCGCGCGCGTGCATATGCATGTAAGTACGTTCGAGTCGTTTAGTTTTCATAAACGGATACCTTTACGCGACGCCGTTATTATGAGATGTGACTCTTTTATTGCTCGTTCAATCTTCCAACCGTGCGTGAGTTCATTTGCAACACGTCCACGGCACTTTGCGAAGTCTTAAAACGAAATTACACTTTCTACCGCACATTAAAATTAATATCATTTAAAATATTCGAAGAACAAGATTGATCAATCATATAGGTATTAATCAGTATTGCATTATACATTGTTATAATGCAGTAATAAAAAAATTTCATCTTTCCAAAAATTAGATTAGTTGTATATAATGTACATAATTCAAATTTTAAATGATTTTTTTAACTCTACAAAAAAAATGGTTTTTCTAAAATATTTAAAAATTTAACTAGATACAAATCTAAAAATAATTCTTTTGGAGCATCGAAACAATTATGTAGAACGCTCAACACCAAAAATACTGAACGGTTATTACTGATTGTTTCTTTAGATTAATATTATTGTCTTTATGTAAAATAGAATTCTTAAGTATTTTTATTTTTCAATAAATATATCCTCTTTATACTATTGAAATATTTGATTTTTCATATTTTCTTTATTTTCTAAACTAATTTTATTCACTTATTCTTTTTAGTGAATAAGATATTGGTACTTTTAGTGTTGAATATAGATGATAATGCTTTATATATTATGTCATATTATGTTAATTAAATTTATATTAGTTACATCCTTATGAGATAGAAGATTGTAAAAATAATAAACCTAAGACTTCTAGACATCAATATTTTCTATCCCTTTTTTCAGAACAATAAACCATCTCACCCACTTAAAAGTTAACTATATACGGAGTGAGCGTAATAAAATTATAGCGTCTCACATGAAACCTACAATAATAGGAATAGTTCAAATTATATTCCGGGCCTCGAATCCGGTCGCAAACGAGTTCTCTTGTAATTGTAACATTTACTCGGCATGTCAATACACTTCGCCAAAATAAAGCATCTCGAAATTGTCCTTAATACACGTTATACATGACATGTCACCGACCTTACGTTACGATTCATTAACTACGACTGAATGCGTAAAATCTCTATTTAATTATTAACCCAGTGGCTGTGGTCCATGCGATCACAGGATCACGAAAAAAATCATTCAAATCAGCTAAATCGAGCGATATCGTCGCAGGCAGCGGAGGCAAGCGAGAGGAGGTTTCCTCATCATTATGAGAGAACGGGAGAACCCCTGTATCGCTCGTCCACCATTCCCCCTTATTTATGACGCACGCAACACCACTTGAAGAACGTTTTAACGAACGAATGGTTCTCCCTCTCTCTTTCGTAACAGTACTTCCTCGTACAAATTAAGTGCCTTTCTTCCGATAGTAAACGTCCGCGCCGGTAATTTAGAGATTTAGAAATTGTTGCGTTGCTGACACCACACCGACAGAAATAATGACGCCCTCCTCGTGGTATGTCGAACAGAATCCGCTCGAGAAATCTCGATCATCGTGCCAAGATCCACTCTGTGGATTATTTCTGTGTTTATTTCTTTTTTTCTTTGCGTCGTAGAGAAAACTTATTAAGCTTAACTTTAATTTCGAGCATACCGGCTGAGATTAAGTAGGTATATTCTATCCGCAGTTTTATAATGATCGAATGTTTTCTTTTGCACAATTTATCTCTAGAGTATATTAATCGAGTATATTAACTACCTGTGTGAAACCAGTGTATATAAAGTGCATACCTTGTCTCGAGTTTCACGGTAAGCACGTGTAATTTTTAAAGCATGTTATAGATAAAAAGGACATTTAATTAAATACGTGACATTTAATTAAATAAATCTCTTCGCTTACAAAGCCTCTTATAATAATATCAATAATAAAGTATTTTCAATATTAAAGTATATCATTTCAATATTAAAGAATATCTATAATAGATGTGTCGCTTTAATATGATATACCATACAGAAAAGTTTCAGCGCGTGGAAAAACAAAGAGCATAATAGTAAACGCGAAGAATTTTACGGATGTGTTTCAGCATTCTCGTTGTTAGAATTTTTCAGAACATATTAATGTATTATTTTAGAGATAAAGAAAATGTTTCGCGTTAATCGATAAATACGTTCATGCGTTTGAAAGGAAGACCTATGTTTGGTAGAGTATTACGATTATATCCTATACTTGACGGATATTTATTCTTATGAGAGGCACACTTAACGTGCAGTGCTATCTTCAACACCATATATAGATACGAACGCTATAATTATCCATATCTAACGGAATAATTGATTCGCGCTGACGAGCTTTAATAACTTGCCTCGCTCTAGGGTTCATAATAACTCACGTGTACATCCTGGTCCCGCGGGAGTGTCAAAACAAGTAACTGCAAGTCGTCGCGATTGCGAAGCGGAAAAATCCTCTCCATTAGGAAGGATATAACGGAAAGGCATGCCGAAGTAAACCGGTCGTCTAAGTTATCAACGTCGTGCAACAACGACGTTCACCGCACTTAGTTATTGATATACTGGTAAAGAATGATACTTTTCGATGCTGCCATACCGGAAACGATGATCGTAAATCCCGCGTAAAACACCACTAGAAAACGCACAATATGCATGGAAATAATAATAAAATATCATCACGGATCATTAGCAGACGTAACGAGGCATTGCAAACAATAATCGACAGAATCGTCTATTGTATTATAGTTTATGGCATTACTTGCGAACGAGTTTTATTAAATTTCACAGAAAACCTTGTGAAAATTCCCTGTTGCTGTACAATGGTGTTAATTTCCTTCGCACGCAAAGTCGATTTATCTTATTAATCACAATCAACAGGTATTTAATTATTTTTCACAATGTGTCTGGATTTCAATTGACGAATAATGCATTATGTAAGGTTAGAACTTTTGTATAAATATGTTTCAACTAATGATGATCTCCATATAAACAACTTCTAATGCTGAGATACATAAAAGTAAAATATTAATTCGAAGTTTAATAAAACTAAGAAATATATCGTTTCCCCCTTACTTCAAAAGTGACACTACTTAAAAAATGTTAAAAATGATTTTCGAATTGCATTTATTATCATGAATGAGCTAGGTAAAAATGACTCTATTAATCATCAAAAATAAACTTATTCAATTTCACAGTTCGCCGGACAAATAACACTTGTATCATTCTTAAGGTTTTCAAAAAGATTATGATATCTTCCATAAGAGAGACATGTTGTGAGTTGCATTTTTGTAAATAAAAAAAGTCTTTTAGATAACATTTAGAATTAAGACAATTTTGATGATTGAAGTTTGAGAGGAAGAAATTGTTTTGTTTTTATTTTAATCATTTTAGCTAATTAAGGTAAATATAAATCATTAATGATATTTTATTTATTTCAAGTTATGTTACATTTGATGAATTATTTCGGATTTGTTATAGTTTTGTAGAATATCAAAATCACTACAATTTAAAAAGGATTTTTTGAGGATTGTGAAAATGATAAAAATAACATTTAATCATCATATTTCTAAAAGTATAATATCTTTTTTTCGATATTATTTACTTAATTATTAATTTTCTGTCAAGTTAAAAAATGGTTTTTCCTTTTAAATAAACTTAATTCTTTAAATTGTCATTTTTTTAATAAGATAACACATATATCTTAAAAAAAAGATATATATTCTAACAGAGCAAATTATTGTAAGTTTATTTTATTTTAAAAATTTGTTGTTTTAATTTATAACATTTCTATTTCTTTTTATTGTAGTATATATCATTCTATGTTTTTAATTTTCTTACGATACGTAAGAGCATGTTAATGTACTTTTTAAATCTGAATCAGTGAATAGTCACTTACTCAGTGGCGCATACTTGGCACTGATAATCAGGGAAGTTCAACTAAAAAAGGAAGAATGTTTGAGCATTACATAAAATACAAATATTTGCACATTAATTTCCAATATTCATTGAATTTAAGCACTAAAACAAGATTAGTTAAATCACATAATAAAGATTAGCTAGGAATCTCATTTAATTCATTAATTACTAGTGGCACTGATATTACTTGGCACTGATATCAATGATTATCCACTGATCCAGATTTAGAGAGTAATTTATGCAAATTTTTACAAATTTGACTTATTCTTAATTAAAAATTACACCGCAAATTAAATTACAAGTCCAAAATAAGAAAAAAAAGAAACATACTCTCTAATTTCTTTAGAATGAAATCTCACTGTAAAGAATAAAATTAAGTCTTGAAAACAAGTGGCTCAATTTTCTATCTTTAAAAATGAAAAATTGAAAAATGAAAAGAGTTTCACAACTCTTCACTTGAATGACATTTCACTTTAAAAGTTTTAGAGAGTAGATTCATCTTTTATATGATATATCGTCAAGTTTAGAGAAAACTTATGCGAAGGAGAACAGAGAAGCCATTCTAAACCGATCAGATCGCATTTATTTGGATGACATGAGTCGACGTTGAATTCGATGATGAGAATTTTATGCAGGATTTCCTCGTACTCGCGTGCAACACCAAGCACAACTATTTCACATGAGATAGCATCTGCATCGCCCGTTATTCTACCAGTATCCGCGATTCCCGTAGAATTAGTCAGTCGGTACATTACGTACGTATGGTCACACGAAGTCGGGATTCCAGATATATTCCCTTTGTTATCTCATCTCCGAGCTTTGCGGTGGTCGATCGTTACGTGATCATTACGATCAACGGGTCATTGCCACGATCGCTTAGATCCCAATGATAGCGTGCGATTGGTGCACGATTAAAACGAGTGCGGGAGGAAGCCAGGCGGAAAGAATGAGAAGATTACATGGCTTGATCGATCATTCGTCTCGGCAATAAATTCTACTACGTATTCACATGTAAATTTCGCGCAGCAGATCGTCATCCTCGACATTGTTTATTGAAAAAATTCTTCTAAAATTTTTTTGGCTTTTTAGCTCTTCAAAATAGTCTTTAAAATTAAATAAAAAAAGGGAGATATTTTTTTAAATATGTATGTACGTTGTTTTTCTTAAATTTTTCTAATATTAATATGTAATAAGAAATTTCATATAAATTATATGACGGAATCATGCGACGGATTTTATATACAGGGTATTTCGCTTAGATATTTAATAAAAGAAATTAAATTCTGAACTTCTTTAACTTTTAAATTTAACTTTAAATTTTAAAATTATACTTTGTAACTGAATTATTACAATTTATTAACGATATATAGATCTCTTCTAGAACGAAAATTTCAGGATTGCTCTTTAGAACTGGCGTTCACTTTCTGTCATAAGAACTAGTACATTGTATGTTACAAATTTTTCTTTTATTTTACGTCTAATGTTCATTTCTATAAGGTTCTAAGTTAATCAACGGTTTAACTTATCCTTTTATCATTTTGTTTCAAGAAATTAAAAAGGTAAACAGTAAATTAAACCGAAATTAAAGTTAATTTATATTGATAGCCTAATTTCTATCAATGTAGATTAACTATAATCTCAGTTTAATTAATATATCTTCCAGTTCTAATTTTTTAAAAAAGATAAAAAATTAGTTAACCAAAAGATTAAAGTTAATCTATATATTGTAGAAACCTATATTGTAGAAACCAGCGTAAGAGAAACACCTAGTAATATTTAAAAAATACAAGATTTCGCATGAAAATCAGAACCATTTTCAATTTCGCGACTATCATTAATTAATAGCCGGAACATCATTCGGCGAAAACATATAATTCTATGTATCGATATCTCCCAACTGACATTTGACACCGACAGCTGCGATTGTTAATTTCGAACGTTGAACAAACGAATAAATATTTAGCAAGTAGTCTATGCGATTGAATTCGGACAGAAACGCCGAGACGAAGCGACGTGAGAAAGAGCTATCACACTTCTCCCCGAGACTTTCCTAAAGGGGATTTTATCCTAGCCGGATCTGACGGATGTTCGAGCTGTCAATCACGTAATTTGAGGATCGGCCGTGGGCCTGCTGTAACGACCGAAGTAATTGCAGTCTTCCCGAGACTCGTCGGCCTCCACGAATAAACACAGAAACCCATCCGTGACTGCCTTAATCGGCCGATTGTATTTAATTACAAGCCGCATGCTTTTTTCGGGTGATTAATCGATCGATCGATCGAAGGATATTCGGGCAAAGGGTCGAAAAACGTATCGAGCACGACGAAGCAGAGATGACTTTCCAAAATGCACAGTTAATAAATTTTTGAGATTTCTTAACGGGAGTATAAATTGGCGTGAAAATAAAGAGATAAAAAAAGAACATTTAATACACCTTTCAAAGAAACTTATTTAAATAGAATTATTCATTAATTTCAGATAATTAATAAAACAAGAAAATAAACAAATTTAAAATCTTTTTAAAGTCTTTTACGTATTGTGTAAAAAAATCAGGACAAATTAAATAATAATTTGATAGATTCACGTTTCAATGTTATTCCATTATCAGAAAAAAAGACGTGTCTTTGGAAAGTATGAAATTGGACGTATGAATAATTAATTTCTGCATAGATCCGTTTCTACCGTAAACAAAGGAGGGCCGGTGCATCCGAATGCGAGTTCCGGATGCGAGAGAATACGCCGCAAAATAAGGTGTTCCTAGTCTACCAGCTGTTTAACTGAACGGCACGATGGTTGCAACGTGTGTTTACGACACGGGGGGCAGCGCACCGAGCAGCCTGACGGCAGACGACGGATAATAAATCACGGCCTCGGCAGGCAACGCGTTCTATTCTGCGGCGTGTTGGACGAGGTCTACTTTCGAAAACGGAAAAATGGCAGGACGCTCGTGGAAGGCGACGTACTTTCGCGGAGACGAATCATCATCGTCACTGAAACGAAGGTCGGCTTCCGAAAGGCACGACCGAGTCATTCTTTTGTAAAGAATATTCTTACAATAGTAGTTGTTGCAATGCACAATATATGATAAGCAATCACAAATGATAAACTGTGCTTATACAACAAAAAACTGCAATAAATATCTACTCTGAGAAAAAGTGTTTGATATTTGTGACTATGATTACATAGTAAATTAACTGTGATTATAGAAGTTGTATTATAATCATTATTACTATAATTACACTAATCGACAATGATTTTGTAAAGGGATAATTTGTGATAGAATCTGTGTACTTTTTTATTCCGAAAATGAGATTAGAATTTATTCTATGAGTTCAAATTTTGTACAATCAAGTGCAATCATTTTTTAGAAACTTATACATTTTATTACATACTCGTTGTATGGGATCTTTATCTTAATTAAATGATTTATTTGTATACAAAACATTTTATAATGAATAGAAAATCATGTTGAACTCACAATCAGTAGCTATTCCCTATGAATCATTTACTTGTATCGAAGCAAAAAAAAATCGATAAAAGTACAGGAATTTTTAAACGCATGTTAAAAATTATATTTTCCTCACTTTAACAAATAGATTTAAAATCAGTGTAAAAAATGCTTTAAGAAGTCCTATCAAATTAATTTAATATAAGAAAAGTGACATATTTATCAATCAGCGAATTATCGCAAAATATCAAATTATATAATTTAAAATGCACGTTCAAACATCCTCTTCTTATAAATTTGGCAAGCAGAAGTAAAAAATACTATATAAGAAATACTCTGCTGCAATTTAATATAAAAAAAGTTAAATTCTTTTGTCAATCAGTGTTATTATTATAGTAATAATAATTATATTTATATACTATATAAAAATTACATACTTGATATTGGAAATGAATACGAATTAAATTATGATAATCGCAACTGTTTTTTTCCTCTCTCGTCGTAGTTTCAAAGATTAAAATAAAAAAAATCGCGAATCAGGGAATATTATGATTACCATCGTTCCCAGTATCGCATGGAGTGCAACGAATCTTACGACTGAGTTAAATCGCAACGATCTTGAGAACATTTCGTGAAGAAACGACTTTTCGACGGTAATCCCAAGCGTAATTTTATTACGCGGCAGCCACGCTTACCATCGTATCGAGAGGAGAGCAGGTTCCTATTTGTAATACGCGATTTACTAGCCGGAGGAATTCACTTAAGGCCTCCTGGGGGACCCACCGCGATTTTGTAATGAAGTGCAATAAAAGCTACGCGAGAAGATGACACACGTTCTCGTCGAGAATTCTACCGGTACCCAGATACTCAACGGCGGCCACCGACAGCAGATGTTACGACTGTTAAGCCAGACTCTGAACGACTGACTCGACAAATCTCGCATAAAAAAGATGGTACCGAGTATTATGCGGTACCTTCCTCTTCCTAGAGATAACGAGCGTGCTGGTACTCGGGACTCAGGAATGAGTCGGGACTTCCGGAAATGTTACACGCTCTCGACGTCATGCCGTCGCGCCGCTTCGCGCGGTGCCTCTGAAGACAACAGAGCCGGTGGATTTCTGCGAATAGAATTGACGAGCCGCGACTTGGCTCAGACTGATGAATTCGCTACATCGTAGTCAAGTTCTCTATCAACTTTACACGCGCCAGATCTAAATCACGTTATTCCTTTTCATAGAAAACTCGTATAGTCATCAGAAGCTCACGGCGTCGTATATACGTACGAGAGAGATTACATTGCTATATAATAGCTTTGGTATTTCACATTATCTTTCAAGGCGTTCTATCAATTATATCGAGTTATTAGCAACTTCGCCGTACTATGTACGCTTTTACTATGTAAAAGCAAACGTTACCGCGACGCGTTGCTGTAAAATATCACTAATCTTTCCGCTAGTCGCCAGTAGTGCGACGTTACGCGGAAGACTTGTCTCCTCAGTAATCCCAGTCTTGATGTATTTAATAATTTTTTGCACGCTTCGCGAATATACATCGCGCATAGCATTTACGTGTAAGAAAAATCTAAGTGTTTTCGTGCCGCGGCTGTCGCGGCGATTTATCGCGATCCATAAACGGCACGAAGGTAAATACACAAAAAAGGCGATTGAAATGCCTGAGAAGAAAAAAAGAGAGACGAAGACCACGACGTGAGGTGAGGTGAGCGTAAAGGCCGACTTCGCGTCCACCTGCTGCGGTATCTCGAAGGTCTTCTGCATAGATCCGCGATGGCGAAGAAAGTAGGCGCGAGCTTAGGGTCGCCAACACATCGGTGAACGATCACGCGCGTACAGATTATCTATCGGACGAGAGGATCTGGCCGCGTGTGAATCGTTGAGAGGAAGGATATGCCTTCGAGCGTGCAGCCACCAAGTCTCGACAAAGCGATTCCTCTCGCGACGGGAAAATCGAATTGCATATGACGCACCTCGTTCCGACGTGCACTTCGTATCGAGTTATCTTCGCCCGAAAGAGAGAGAGAGAGAGAGAGAGAGAGAGAGAGAGAGAGAGAGAAGTAG
>NW_012130088.1:1109974-1111888 GCF_000143395.1 Atta cephalotes
AGAGAGAGAGAGAGAGAAATGTGAATCGGATTCCGCACGCCTATCTGCATTTGTATTTTGGGAACATATGTAGAAATAGCAATTCACTGTGGCATCCTTCTCGTCTCTCGTCCCATCGTAATCTCGCGTGACGACGACTTAAGCGTATAGAAAAGGTCCATACTAGGTAACGTTCTGTTACGAACGCTTAGAGAAATTCGAGATATATCCGACAGACAGACTTTGAGACGCGAGCTGATGTATGGCGCGTCCCAGAACTGTCATCGCACTTTGCACATCAGAACTTTTCGACTAATTCAATATCGACTTTCTTCTTAACGAAAATTTCATGTAACGTTACGCTTTTTGTTTTGAATATACTTAAGCTGTCAACGTGACAAACATTTTCGTAATAAAATTACGAATATTAAGATTAAGCGTGAATTTAAAATCGATTGAAGTTTTCTATCTATTCATACTTCTAACACTTCGTCCTTCAAGCTTTTTACAATTGCTCTTTATTTATAACAAATTTAATAATAATAATAGATCTATCAATGATAAATGTGTACTGGAAAAAAAATAATTGCATTAATTGGAATTTTAATTGAAAATGGGCAGAATTTTTTAATTGAATCTATTATAATTCTATTGTAGTTGAGATAATCAAAATTTTAATTGATATAAGCATCTTTTGATTCAATCAAAAATTTTTCCCAACGTACGTTTCTTAATGTATTATAGTCTTGGCCATAAAGCACCCCCAATTTATTACATTTTCTTGAAAAAGACGATAATAAAAACCAAAAATGGATTAATAAAATACTAAAATTATAAATATTATTTTTAACACTGTTTTTAAATTTATTTTTCGTTAAATATATAATATTTACGAAGATTCAATTTATGAAGCTGTTTTATATTTATGGTTGTACATATTTATATATTATTGAAGAAAAGAAGAGTACAAAGAAGGAAAGTAAATTGGTCAATTGAATCATTTACATATTACAGCAAAAGTTTATAGGAAAATCTCAGAAAATGCACTGTTATTTTGAAAAATCAGTTTGAATTCTTTGATAATTGCAGTAAAAAATTACAGGAAGATGTGCAATAGTTAAGGAAGATCTTGAATTTTGTAAAACTTTATAAGTCGTGAAAACGTGTGTTCTAACGACGTTCGTCAGAAGTTCTTCGATTCGCGCCGGTTACCGATGGAAAAAAGCTGTAAGAACGTCAGTGGAAAAAGATGTTCATATACGGTAGTGGAACAAGAAGATAAGTCCGGCGCAAGTGGAAAAAGAAGGTAAGAACACGACAGTTGGCGTGAAGGAAGTAAGGAAGAACTGAAATCATCGCTCTCCGTGTGAAACCTCCCGAGGTTACAATACCGCAAGCGGTGAGTTAGGGTGTGCTTATAGTAAAGTGTGTTTCAGCGAGAAGTCATTCAAGCAAATTCATACTGAAAGTATTTTCAAGCTAAGATATTTCGCCAGAAAGCTCAAAGATCAACGTATAAGTAGAATGATTTCTCATAGATAAAAAAAAATCTGAAAAACAAAAATTTAATTTACTTAAATCAATGTTATTATTAATGTTAATGTAGTGTTTGTTATTTTGTAAAAGTATCGATACCTGTAAACTGCGCTCATACGTGTGTGGAGAACATTTATGCAAAAATGATTTATTGAAATATCTAAAAATTTACAAAGAATAATTAAAGTTGAGCTCTTGAGATAAAAATTAAACCATAAATGAAAATATGGGCATTTAAGAGCTTAAATTCGCACTAATTAGAGCGATTATATCCATATATATTTCTCAGTACTACACACACACACACACACACACACACACACACACACACACACACACACACACACACACACACACACACACACACACACACACACACACACACACACACACACACAC
>NW_012130088.1:1114165-1119423 GCF_000143395.1 Atta cephalotes
ACTACTACTACACACACACACACACACACACACACACACACACACACACACACACACACACACACACACACACACACACACACACACACACACACACACACACACACACACACACAAAACAAATACTGAATATTTCGGCTTAATTCAAACCATCTTCAGTAGTCTAGTATAATAAAATCTCTTGATGAATAATTCTAAACATCTTAGTAGTCTCGTATAATATAACTTCTTTCACACAATTCAAGTAATCGCAAATCAAAGTAATCGAATGCAGAAAGGAGTCTCTCAGATTACCAAATTGATGTCGCTAAAGATATTTAACGTTGTGATATTCTTTTTGTCGATCGTGATTTAATTTACAGTATTTCATTGTGCAGTTATGGAGTGCAGTAGCTCGCACTTAGTCTAACAGCTAAATGATTACATACTTCAGATTTGATAATTTGGGAGACTTCCTAGCTGGAGATTCGATTACTTTGATTTGTGACTACTTGAATTGTATTAAGGAAGTTGTATGATATTATACAAAACTACCAAAATGTTTGGAATTATTCATCAAGAGATTTTATTATATTAGATTGCTAAAGATGACTTGAATTAAGCCAAAACGTTCAGTATTTGTTATATATATATAGACTGAGAAAAAAATATAGTCAATTTTAATAAATATTTAGTTCAATACTGCCAACTAAACATTTACTTACTATAAATAAATATTCGTAAAATGAATGATTGTTAAATTAAATTAATGTTTCTTGTATCAAATAAATATGTCTTTATATTTAATAAATATTTAGTTGTAGTAGGCAGTATTCAATAAAATTAAAATTAAATTAAATATTTCTTAAAATTGACTATTTTTTCTCAGTGTAATACTGAGAAATATATGTTGATATAATCGTTCCAATTATTACGAATTTAGGCTTAATTCGTGTTTTCATTTATGCTTTAATCTAAAAATTCAACTAAATACAGGTCTAAAAAAAATTGTAGGATCATCAAAGTAATTATGTAGGATACTCAAGTTAATTGTTAGAATTAGTCAAAACTTTTTGCAGTTTCTACATTTTATATAATTATTTTGATATTTAATCTCCATATTCTTTTTACTATTAAAATATTTCCAGAAACTGTTATCATAGAAACAATTTATCCGCATACTTTTAGTAAGAGTTTAAGTCACGTAAGACACATATGTACAATATGTAATTTCTTAAAGATGGAACATTTGCCATTTTTATATATTAGTTATAAATGATATAAAATTGTTTATGATACGTTAAAATTCTTATAAGGTAGCATTCTTCTTGTATAAAATAAGTAACATACATGTATAAACAACAAAGTTATTTTCAGATATATTGAATTAGAAGTTCGTAGCGCACGCGCTATTCCATTTGAATTACATGTTAAAAAAAAATAGCAATCGTACTATTTAATAAAGCAAAGTTTTAGCTCCAAAATTTATTTTTAAATTGTGGTACGCTGATATTTAACAGAGTTATGAAAAATCAAAATCAAAATGCTTCTTTTATTTAATCCGAGATAATTTGGTAACAAAAAATCTTAGGAACATTTTTAAAAAATGATGTTGTTAGAAAAACTTTATATTTTCACATTGGAAAGTCAAAAATTTTCGCAAGTTTTTTTGAGCATGTGACAGACCCACAAAGTGAACAGAAATGTCTCATTTTGTCCAGCTAGTAGATTTTTATATGCAAAAATTACTAAATTTACAGAAACTCAAAAGACATAGTAATCTTTCGAAAGTAAAAATTTTAAGCTTTAAAATTCTTTTTTTTTAAATTAAAATTTCATTCATTTTTTAACAAAGTTACAGTTGCGTAAAGTTTGAATTGTTAGTAACACTATAAATTTTCGTTCCATCCAATATCCAGCTAAATTTTTAGATACTTTAGCAAAATTCTTTTTTCCATGTGAACGTCTGCAATTCAATATATATTAATGCGAGCGCAATCCACAGGCATTTACAGCCACACCTCGCGCAGCATACGATGCGTGTTTGTGGTGCGACATGTAAATTCGTAGAGCAAAGGCACGAGCCGCAACGCGTGATGACCACGAAGAGGCTCGCAAAAAAAAGAAAAGGTGAAAAGAGGAGACGACACGGTGAAGGTGGAGACATAAGTTTCGAGCTCTTCGATTAAAATGCCATTGGCGAAAACATGCCGCGGGCATGCTCCTCCTAAGAAAGCCGTATTTCGTTAAGCGACATGATCGCAAGAGCATGATCGTATCGCTGTGATCATGTCCGCTCCTGAATCGTGCTTAATCTCGATTTATCACCCATGCTTCCTCATTTATTACTCGAAACCTCAACTATCTCAACATTTTTTTCAAAAACTGCTAAAAATAATATTTCGATTATAGATTAAATCAATAGATTAGATCAATAAACTATAAATTAAATTTTCAAAGATACATACATTAGATTAATAAATAAATACATTTTTTTATTTAAATCTTGAAATATAAAAATTGATTATTTAATTAACAAAAAAATTGTTACCTATTGCTTGAAATGTAAAATTTATTATATTAAAATTTACGTTGTGATAACAAGATTAATATTTTTGACGCCGTGAAAACATGTTGAATTTAAAGAGAAATTATTCAAGATCTTTATCGGAACGATGAGATATGCTTTTGAAACCGCAGTAAAACTGTGTAATGGATGACGAATTAGCAATGGCACGAAACGCATTCCCGATGCAAATTGAAAAGACGTATGGCTGCTACCGTACATTAAAATCCCGTTTGCACTGCGTATTCTTTACAATCAACGTTTCGCTTAAATAGGTATTCATGTATTCTGATACATTCCAGTGCGCCACGTACGTATACGATGCTAAAGCGCAGCGCGTCAAAAGATTTCTACCCGGTCTTCTTTCTCCACGCACGCATTTATCATTGCAGTCATTCTTAGGCTGCAAATAATGCAGCTGGTTAAGTGCACTCCCCTTTGATCCGCGAACGATCTAACATCACGCGGCCACGCTGGATCCTCATACATCTCTTCCGAGAGCTACATACCGCGTGTAGTATCACGTACCAATCCATCCACACGAAAAAGTGACGACGTTAAACTACGTGTAATAAAATTTGTTCAAAACGCCAAAGGAAAGATTATGATCTCACATAATAAATTCTGTTGTACTTTCTCTTTCGCTCTTTATTTCCATTCATTTCATTCATGTGTCTTTGCAAATTGGAAGATATAGAAGCAATCATAGTTTTCTTAATAAAAAATATAATATCTCATTTTTAGAAATTACACTAACTTTATAAAAATATTAACCCTCCGGCCGCAAACATATTTTTACTTCCTCCGTCTATAATCTCGGCCTTTATTTAATTAAAATTGAAATTTGAGCAAAAATAAGGGTGAAATATAAGAGTGAATTTTACTTGTATCAAAAAAGAATCAGATCAATTGCAGATGAAAAGTTAAAGAAATTAAGGAATTAATTATTAAATTAAGGAATTTATTATATGCACGCACATTCATTGTGCACGAAGATACGCGGTTCCTTATCATAAGCGAAAGATTAGCACTACTAATCCCAAATCGCGAAAGGATTTTGCGTTCATCAGAAACTGTTAAGCGCGACAAAGCGACGAGTTTAAAGAGTTGTCGAGCTGTCTGTCCGTTCGGACAGACTAGGCGGGAATCAGATCGAACGGATCGATTTGTGAGGCGCGCAACGCGGGGCAAATTGCGCAATGCAGTTTTGCATAACGTTTCGCACGCACCGCGCCGTCGTTCCCGTTATGACGGCGACGCTAAGCCGCAAGATCGGTCCACCGCATGAGCGTGCATATGCGCGCACGATACACACGCCTTCCCCCCTCGAGCGTGGATGCACGTACCGACAATAGATATTCCGTAACGCCCACGTTAGCGGGAGACAAAGGCCTGAATGGTCGGCCGGCAGATGCACGGGTTACACCGACGGTTATGCACCGACGTAATGCATCGACCAAGTCCGTCGATTTAGAACGCGCCGCGCCGCACCGCGCGCTCTGTCCATCCGTTTATTCGTTCTTCGTGACGAAGGCGCGGTACTCCGCCTGTAAAAGGCGCGCACACGCACGTGCTTACTCACACACGTGTGTACCGCACGGAGTTACGTAATTCGGAGAAGAGCACGCGGCCGAAGGAGCGAACCGACGATGACGACACCTTTCTACAGATAGAGGAGAGACGGAGAGAAAGAGATCCGGGAGTGTCCACTATACGAAACGCCAGGCTCGTGCCCAGCCCATCTTTCACGACAAAACGTTGTCTCCTTCCTAGGAGAGATATGAATTCTCTTGCGAATTCCTGCCTCGTGTCGATTGTCTCTCCATTTACCGTATAGTACAGAAGGAAATTGAAAAACTAAACTTTCAATATTCACAGTGACAACATACAATCATAAAGGTGACATTTATATAAATGTGTTATGTAGAATTAAAGTATGTCGTTAAACAAATTATTTTATAGTTATGGTGTAAATAGATTTTAACTAGAGATATATTAATTCTATTGTTCATATAATATATGTAAAACTTCATATTATATATGTAAAACTATACAGCTTTAATTGCTATCACTATATTTTTCTTTAAGTGTGATTGGAAATTTATTTTTCGATCATCTATCAAATCTCTGGATGTAATTTACTGTTTATTAAAAACTCCTACTTAAAGAAAGACTTAATAATAACAATTATAAAAGTGAAAATTATACAAGTTTTATGTGTAAAATTAATGTACATAATTGAAAATTTTTATTTTACAATTATTGCAATCATAAAATAGTTAATTTAACTGTAAATATTAATTCTACAAAAATTTGTATAGTTACCTTTATGGTTTATAGTTATTGTTATCACTATACTTTTCTTTCTAATATAAGGATTTCAGCAAATAATAAATAAAAATCTCCAATTCGGAATTTTCCACCTTCAGAACTAATAGAATAATAAAATATATTTCGTTTCCACTGAAACATTTGTCACTTGAACAGAAAGAAGACAAGAAATGCAAGCTTCATTAAATGAAATTCTGAAAGGCTCATTCGTACAATCGTATTGTTCAATACTTCTTTTACATTTGCGACATTCCTCGAATCTAATGTCACTTTTCTCATTACAAATTTTGTCTCTCTCTTTCTTTCTCTCTCTCTCTCTCTCTCTCTCTCTCTCTCTCTCTCTCTACTACTACTACTACTACTACTCTACTACGTACGTTAC
>NW_012130088.1:1119443-1127385 GCF_000143395.1 Atta cephalotes
TCTACTACTAACTACTTACTTACGTTTACTTACTTACTTACTTTACTTACTTACTTCGTACTACTACTCTACTACTACTTTCTCTTCTCTTACTATTACTCTCTCTTCTTCTCTCTCTCTCTCTCTCTCTCTCTCTCTCTCTCTCTCTCTCTCTCTTTCTCTCCTGTTTCATATTCTCTCCACGTAGTCGAGGATTTTCTAATTCGAAGCAGCCTAGATGAAAGCTACCTAGTAGTTTCTGTTGCACCACTATTCAAATGCAACGCCGTGCCTTTCCGCGTCTCTTTGCAGTACGCCGCTCGAAATATCTCTAATGAATTGGAAACACATTGCTACACTAGAAGACATGCTTGTAGGAACGTCTGATGACGACATTCTCTTTTATCGAGAGAAAGAAAGACTCTAGCGACGTCTGAAAGCGTCTCAACGATGTCCATCGAGAGAGTCGGACTTCGGACCTGCCCACGTTCAACTTCAAACGTTGCTCTTTTCCGCAGCCATTTCTTCTCGCCCACGAGAATCATCGAGAAACAAAGTCATAGATCGTTTCAAATCCATAAATACATGCAATGTACATACGCAGTGTACAATAATCGAAGAACAGTCGATAGATAATCGATAAGCGTGATGATGAGTTCCCGTGTAGGTCGCTATTTGCCTAGTTACCCACATCGCCTGGCCTGGCCATGTGAAATCAGAAATTAGAAATCGGACAGATAATGTGGGTGCAGAGATTCCGGGTTTCTAACAATGAGAAATCGCACGGTCGCCAGCCAGCGCGAGGTGTCATAAATCCCAGACCCGGCACGCGAACCGTCGTCGACGAACGACGGCGATGGCGACGGCGACGACAACGAGACGATGACTACGGCTAATCCTACTTCCGAGCGTCCCAGTTTCTTCGTTTTAGCGGGCCACAAGATTCATCGATGCAACATCGTTGCAAGTAGGTCAAACGCAATGCAAAGTCCGTAACTTCGATTACCTCGCACGCACGTGCGCACGTTGCAAGGAGCAGGTGGCGTTTCGAATTTCCATAAAATACGAAAACTATTATTACGGATAATCAACCTCGAATAAGCCTGTTCGAATAAGATGGTTCGCGGCAGATAACATTGTAACGTACTATACGCAGCAACAATTGACCGAATTTTTAAAGTCTTTTATAATTCTTTGAAACGCAGATTTATTTATAAATTCTCGTTGAATCCTTCCATTGAATTTCATTTATAATTAAAGCGCATAATATAATGGTGGAAAGAGAATTAACACTTTTATACAGTGAGTATTGATTTTTTGTCCAATTAAGAATCGTCATTATAAATGACGTCAATCGTCCGTAAATAAAGCTCTCCATGAAACACGATACCGGATAACTTCTGTTACTGAGAAACAGAGACGCGTTCGAGATCGGACCTGTCCTGGGACCACGAGGCCTCACCATTAGGAGACTCGCCGATGCCATTAGCGCCGCTCTGAGTGATAGACGCCAACATTAGCCGTCCAACGACTCGTAACTCTCACAGCTATCCGCGCTATTATCCCGCGAGAAGACTCCTCCGGATCAGGTCTGATCTCACTGCACCGTCAGTCCGGAGTCTTTGCTTAAGGTTCGTCTTTCAGGTTTGCCTTTAACGGGCACCCCCGCGGTTTCTTCTATATCGCCGCCACCGCCGACGACGACGATGGCAACAGAGGGAAGAAGCGAGGAGAACCGTGGCGGAACGACAGAAGATTCCACGGCTGCCAAAGGCAGGCGACGAGCACGAGGCTCACGAAGGAATCCACGACTATCGGAAGCGATCGCCGAATGCACGAGCAATAATTTACCCCTCCTCCCGCCCCGAGTCCTCCTCCACCCTCGTCGCCACGATCGGCCGGTTGGCCGATCGTCGGAGTCTTCTCGCGTCTTTTCTCCAAGTTCTCGCGGAACATCGCACCGCTGAGATTGCTGTGGGCTGTGGGAAGAATATCGGGTCCGTTAGGCCCGTTTCACAGGTCGCGGAATTTTCTCCTCCGGTAAAGTTGGAGAGAAACAAGGCGAGGGTGACGCTGAGATATACACCGTGTCTAGTCGCTATAAACATCATGTCTACTTAACGTAATTCTCTCTTTAAATAACCGCAAATTTAGATAACTATACCTGTCCTGTTACTTGCATATTATATACTTTGCGATTCTTCGATTTTTCAGTTTGATCGTAATTTACATAATTATGGCATAACAATTCCTTAAATAAAAAGCTTTAAATATTTAACGTTTTTAAATAATAGATTTATATTAAGTTATACTCTCCAAAACTGACATGAAAATCTGTAACACAGTTATTGAATCTGACGCTGATTTTACAGACGCTGGCTCTGTAAAATCTCTCTCCATTTAATTAATTAAAATACACTAATTAATTTCAAGAAATCAAAATGACATACTTATGTAAAAAAAAGAAATGAATAATAAATACATTTTAATAAGAATAATTCAAATTTCAGATGAAATTTCACATAAAGAAAACTAAATTATATAATTTAAACATGTTTGACAAAAAAAGATTCACTTACAATCGAAGTCCGATCGATCCACCGTCAGCTTCTCTTTAAAGGATTAAAAATATTTCTATAGTTTCAATGTACTTATAAATATATTCGATCTTTGAATAATTAAAATATAACAGGAAGCTCGAAATTTTAATTTAATCGCAAGATCTCGAGGATCTGTAAAGCTGTATGAACATATAATCCTATATTCTATTCTGCAGCATAATATAAACGCTTATTGCATTTACTCACGTCTAATACTGTTTAGTCTGAATAAATACTTTTACTTCGCGCAGCGGAGATACAACCGCGCGTGTCAGTCTGTGACAAACAATTCGCGATTACTGGCGGCCGCATTAATCAACGTATATCGCCCGATCAAAAATAATTTAAGATCTATTGTGCCCGTTTTGCATTGCGCTATCTGATAAAAGTCCGTTCGCATGAAGCAGGTCTTAATGCTAACCCGCGCGCATGCCAGAGGAGAATAGCAGTAAAGGCATTGTTAGTAGTGCGCGTCCCGTTACTTTGTTGCAGTTGACAGCGAATAGCCAAAGCAAGCGAGAATGCCCTACGGCGATGACTATCGATTTCACGGAAAAACCGCACGCTTTTATTCATCGATTAAATAGACATTTCATTCACCATTGACGGTTAAACAGCCACGGTGTACGCACCGCTTATAAAATATCCGCGTTATCGTACTCTTGGTAGTATAATTTATTTACGATTCATATCATTTCATTTTATAGCTAAGTCACTAGCAAATATTAGATTCATTCTCTCTTTCTCAGTCTAATTCTAAGTACTCGACATTTCCATAAAAATCACATTGATTGAAATTCCGAAAGGCAGATAAATAAAAAATGAGAATGTGCTAAATAAAATAATATTAATTAAAAAGAGAAATCCTATAACCTTGATGCTAAAATTCCGCTAAAGTTCCGCTTTTGTACGAAATCAGCATAGATAACGGATCATTTAATCACATTCAGTCACGTTTTAACTTACTATTAACTTTCCGGAACTGACGCCAAGATTTGTAACAGAACCGATGAGGCCTTTTTGGCTTCATTATCATTTTATTTTTTTTCTTCTTTGTATTAAATATACAATACAGAATATTGAAAATATGTGAATATAATAGAAATTCTAATGATATACAAATAATATCAAAATCAAATAATTCTCACCGAATAATAGAATTACAATTTATTAGCACCTTCGACGGTTTTAGTGTCATAAAATTAATTAATTTCAAAAAATCAAAATAATATTATAACTTGTATAAAAAAAATAAATATAAGTATTTTAATTAGAGTAATCTAAATTTGCAGATGTAACATAAAGAAAATTAAATTGTTTGACATTTATAACAAAGAGACATTTATATAATTGAGTCGATCAGGAGAAGTATAAAATGTATAGATTTATTGTAAATAAAAAAAATAAGAAAGAAATTCTTCAACCGGAAAATTATGATTTGTCCATTTTCAACCATAATTCCGATGCAATCATGCAGACTCTTTTTATAGTGTAGCGATTAGATTTAAAAATAGTCAACATAAATAATGTGAGAATAAGAATAAAATTGAATGTCTCCATGTCTCCTTAACTTGTAATGCTGAAGGTAATAAAGATTCTTTTTTTATAATTAAATAAATTTAATATACCCATCGTCAGCTCCGGAGAGTTCAACAGCAACAGCAATTGTGTTACCCATTGCAATACAAACTACATTCCAGTGAAAAACGAAAAGTGGATTAAAATTTAGATGTCAGAATAGCGCTCGCGTTCCGCGGAGATGCGAAGGGATTCGAGCGAAATGATCGCATGCAAGCTCGCGACTATAAATATTTCGTTATGGCGTGCCGCTCTGACGCGATTACCGCCGGTTTACCCGCGCCGTAATATCGCATCGCAACAACCAATGGAGAGGAGGACGGTCGAGAGATTAGTTCCGATTGCACTGCCGCGACAGAGAGTTATAGGGAGGGCTCCCCCGGCTGTATTCGCCGTCTCTTCGACCAAGCATCGATCCCGGGCTACCGACTGTTCCCCTGCCCGTTAATGAGTCATGTTTAATTGGCGTGGGAAGCCTGCGGCGGTTACGTCCGTGTAACGGAATTGAACCGTACTCGATGCAACCGGTGCCGCGCGCGAATGCACCCAGCGCTAATGTCTTGTCCCCTTCCCGCCCCCTCCTCTCCCCCTCGCGAGAGAGAGATGCATCGGCCACAGCAGCCGGTCGCGCGATTCTCTCTAGGAGACATACACGAGCGTGGATCCGGCCAATTCACCATCCTCAGGCGAATAAAGGTAAATGTGAAACAACGGTTTTTTTATTGTGCGCAATATTATGCGGTACGAAGTGACGTGTTGACATTATCGTTAACGAGTAATGTGTATCGAGTAAATGCTTTCTAAAGTACAAGATTCCGTGACCAATCTGCGACCGGACTTACAAACAAAAACTTGTAAGTCAAATTGTGATTTCACACGTTGCTCTCGCGTGATTTGACACGTGCCAGCCACGAGGCGCATCGACACCGGAAATACTGTCGTAACAGATGGTACGCGTCGCTCGCATCGCGAGATCAGCTTCGCACATTTGTGCAGTCTGTAGACGCGGGATTAAAATTTTCTCTCCTTTCTTCATGTGCTCGTCACATTAACTGATAGTTCTTCATTTTTTAGAAACACAAAGAGATATTTCATCTAATATTATTTATAAATATATTTCTTTTTAACTTATGGCAAAAATAAATTCTTGTATCCAGGTTTATGTCATTTAAATTAATTATACACACAGAAAAATATCATTTTATTGCTAAAAAAAAAGTAATTACTCAATTTACTTTTTTCTTTCAAGTCAGATTATAAGGTTATTTTTTATTAAAGATATATCCTTAACAAAAAAAATTTCCTTGATAATACACTATTTTTTTTTCTCGGTCACAAAATAATTTATTTGCGAGAAATTAATTTCACTAAAATAAATCTTTATTTAAATACGGAAAATAAAATTTCATTCCTAGCAAATAAGCCATCTATTTTAGTTTTTTACAAATACAAGGAGATATATTTCATCAACACAAATTTTTTCATGACTAATAAATATCGAAGAAAATGTCGTAAATAACATTTACTTTGTAATGCTTTGGCATTTTTCTTTCAGTATTTACTTATTACAAATTTTAGTAAAAGTTTAGTAAAACTCATCATTATGTAAAAATAAGAATTTTCTTTTAAAGAATATTATAAAATTAATCGAAAAGGCGATCTTATACATATAATAAAAAAATTGAAGTTGTTTTAATTTAATAATCTTGATTAAATAATATTATATGCTAATATCAGATGCTTATTATAGCATATTATTAAATTGTGTTTCAAGCAGATTTCGGCGCAGAATCAGATATGAAATAACCAAAATATTTAAACATTAAGACAAACATTCAGTTTGACCGAAAACAGCAGTTTTACTTAATTAGATTTATTCTCATCCAATTTCATATTATAATATAATTGAAGTATTAAATTTACTAGGAAATAATGCTTGATGAAATTTATGATAAATTCGTGGTTACATAAAGTTTTGAAATATTTGAAACAAGTAGTTATTTGCAATATGTATTTTTTTGATGTGAATTATGTAACTTATGTAAATTAACTGTCACCATTTTATGTTATTTAAATTAATTGTACAAAATTACTATAACCATTCACACAACTCTGACTGCTCTATAGTTATTGACTTGAAATGACATATTATAGTTTATAACTTGATGCGACGAATGACATTCGTCGACCATGTCCTTCAACCTTGCATTACCGTGTCTCTCAGTAACGTGTCTCACCGTAACAGTCGGATCGCGCGGAACGCAATTGGAAGATCTTGAATACGTTCCCCAGAGCGTGCCGACGATTCTCTATTTTCGTTTCGTGAAAGGATCCACGATATTTCATGTCACGGACACGAGCGAGAGAGCGTTTTATTACCACGACTGGTGTATTGCTTCATAGAAACGACGGCGCGTACGTACTTACGTTGCCCTAACAACGAATTATACGAACGCTTGCGGTGTAGTTGAGAATAGAATCTAAACTAGATCGCGGTAGCTACTAATATCCATATAATTAAACTTATATATAGATTTACAAATATATACTACGCGGAGTAAATAAGGAAATATGATCGAAAATTTATTTTTAAAATTATTGAGCGATCATAAATATTTCAGTAATTTTGCATTATATTTAAGATCCCTGACAAAAATTTTTCTCTAACTTTTCGGAATTTTTGTATTTCCGAATTTTCAGCTTTCTTGAATAATTTTACAACTTTTTAAAAGATTTCTCAGATTTTTTATATAAATTGGAACATTTTTTTAAAAGTGCTGAGAAAATCTATCTATTTGTTCTAGAATTTTTCATATATAATAAACATAAATCACATATTCTTTTGTTTCTCTCAATAAATTACAGATATTTCAAGCAAAACGGTAGCCGATTTAAATCAGAATTCTCTTTTATCGCCGAGATTCGCACATTTGCGAGTCGCCGATTGTGTCGTTAAAGCGTAAAAGAGAACAAGTATCTACAAGCGTACTCGCAAGAGGCAGCGGCGACATACGTTTCTATCCTCTCGTGCAGCTTAATGTGCATCGCGAATGCCAACACGAAGTCACACCCATCATAGAGAACCTGTGGGTGGCGCCATGTATTCGCGAATAAGTCGTACGATCGGCGTTCACGATGCGACGATTTCCGCGAGGTGTTTCACAAATGAAGCACTTGAAGCGACGAAATAGTCGTTATTATACGTGCACCGTCCGATCGAGGCGAGATTTTATCGGCATGAATAATCGTGCGGAAATTTTAATGTCCGTTAAGAGCAACGACACCTGATCGCGCGAGGATGACGTACCTTGCGGGTAACTGTATGCGAATGTCTCTGTTATCGGACATATCTGCCATACGGCGTGACGTATCGAGAAGAAATTCTTAATTAATCGTCAGCAAGTTATTTCGAATATAAAGTCTTGATCGATCAGATGTAGATGATTGCTTATAAAAAGATGCTAAAAAAATGAACATATTCAAAAAAAATTAACGTTAAAATATTTAAAATTTTAGCTATAAATATAAATCTGAAAATTAATTCATCGAAATAATTAAATCCAGGGATAGTTGGATAGTAACTAGTTAAAACGTTAAAAAATTAAAAAAAAGTTAAAAAGTTAATAACTTTTAATTTAACTTAGTTAATTTTAAATGCATTAATTTTTAACTTAATTTAGTTAAACTTTAATTTATTAATTTTTTAAATTAAAAATTTTTCTACCTTTCTTAATGCTAATATTTTTTCTATAAAGTCTTAAATATTAAAGAATTTAGAAAAGTTC
>NW_012130088.1:1128291-1132136 GCF_000143395.1 Atta cephalotes
ATATATATATATATATATATATATATATATATATATATAAAACAATATATTATGTAATATGTGGAACTAATTGATATATAAACAAAAATCTTCTGGTTTGTTCATTTTTCTCGGATCAGAAATTTTTCTCGGAATATTATAATTATTTTCATAGCCCAACAAAATTGTTTTTAAATTTACATTAACTAAAGTTTTAAATACTTAGTAATATCATTCTCTTAGAATAATTATATAATTTTTATGTAATTTTTATGACGCTATATTAATTGATAATCTTTTAATAAATATTATATAGATACATGTATCTGTATCAAAGTATAATATGTGAACACAAAACAAATGATTTTTAAAAATAATAACATTAGGAAAAAAATAAAAGAATTAACAGAACGCAGCAGATATAAATGCATAAATGTTACGATGCCTAAATATTACAACATTAAATAGAATAAATTGGCATCTGCTGATATGTTCTCTAAAAAACAAATGTGTCTAGTTTCGACGTTAATTTCAGGAACATCAAAACTGAATTCAGGATAAAAAGGACTTTGACTTACCTCCCTAGACGTCGGTGCCCCCAGGACGCAGGGGCTGTCCGGGCGGCGGGGCGCACTGGCCCACCGCTTGCTCGAGAGCTCGCTCTCCTCCTGGAACAATAAACGCGACCTGTAATTAGACAAAATGAAGGTAAAGGTGATAGGCGGCGGAGTCTGATGAGCGCTATTATAGCAATCGTAATGGCCGCCTGGAAACAAAATTGCTCTTTGCAGAAAATTAGCAAGATAGAAATTTAAGGGCTCGGAAAGGGTGAAGGCGGAACAGTCGCAACGTAGGTCGTGGATAGTTCTAAACACTACGTGTACACGTCACGAAAAGACCATGTTGCAATTTATTTATCTCATCAAAAATAATAGATCTATTGTCAGAATAATAAGCAACGAAAAAGAGAATCTTGAAAATATATAAAAATTAAAGATTTTCATATTTATTTCATTATTTTGAGGATTAAGTAAAGGATCTTAACCTTTAATATACACGATTTGATTGTTCTGCACATTTCTTTTCTCCTAAAAATTAGAAACATCAAGTAATCAGTTATAACATTTATGTACAATTTTTTAAATACCTTACAAATACTTTTCAAAGATATTAAAGTATATAAAGTATATAAAGTATATAAAGTATATATAAAAAATAATAATTTGTAATAATAATTTTTTTAATAATAATTTGTAAGTTTTTTTTCTTAATAATTTTTGCATATTTATCAAAGAGAAAAATTAATCCAAGACACGAAGACCCTTTGTGTGTAGTAAAGAGCCAGAAAATCATTATGTATATTAAGAATTAAAATCGAAAGGATCCAGACATGTATGTTTGATTTTCTTTTGAACGCATTATATGGCGAATAATAATCACAGATCACGTAATCATGCTGCCGACGATGATTACCATATGTGTAACTTTAAATAAGTATGATATGATGTACAAGAGAGCGAATGTTGGTTTCATTTCAACGTGTTCTGTATGAATGAAGTATGATATATATATATATATATATAATAACCGCAAATTTACGCACACTTTCGCTCGTCAATCGACGAACCACAAATCGACTCACATTGCAATTACATCCACCATCGAATATCATGATGATCAAAACTCGTTAATACTCTCGTGTCTTGTCTTTAATTTCGACTTCCTTGAATGGAAGCTAGACACCAGATGCGACGACACGATACTTATTAACGGTAAATGTATTGCAAGATATAAATCAATTGTCAAATTAACAATCATTTCTCACAGTAAATGCGTAATAAAAGATTTCTTGTTTCTCCAGAACACCATTTAATATAAAGAAAATGGCTAGTTATTTTTTATATGGAATTAAAATACCACAATAATTGGAAAATGTCATAATATAAATAACAGTAATTAAAATAATTATAAGTTAGTTATATTCATAAAAATAAAAGTAAAAAAGAATACACCTATAAAAAAAATCGTTGTAATAAAGTACATAATTTTTATTGAAAGACTAATGGAAATAAAGAATAATATTTTAGAATACTTGGAATGATATCTCTTCTCTCACATAGCAAGGCAAATCACTGTAATATATAATTTAGAATAGTGTTTTGTGACACGATTAAAGGCTCGCGGCATGAAATGCCAGGATAACACTAATGGATCAATTATGCGAGTCATCCGGAACAAAACAGAGATTCTAATTGTAAGAGAAAGAATCCTTTATCTTCTTCTCTTAAATTTACCACACAGCGTGTCAGAATAATTAAAATTACATTTCACAACATGAATTCTCATTGACTTGATTTAGAGAGCTGATGAATCAAGATTAAATTTCAATAAGTATTCATTATACTGAATTAGGATAACTCGCCGCACTTATCAAAAACTTAATTTATTAAATATTATTTACTATGTTTAAAGTAAACGAATTATATCAATAAAAACTTTGTACTGTCTTATGAAAAAAATATTAGAAATCTGATCTGAAATATTAGAAATATTTATATTTCATATTAAAAAATGAACTTTTTAAACCCTTGCATTTTTGCCATTATATTCCATAGGGAGATATATGGCTACTCATAGGGGAAGGAGGAGTACGTACAGCTCATGAAAAATTTATAAATAATGCATATAAATAAGACGTAAAATGATACAATAATTTATAAAATAATTTATAAAGTTTTCTTAAAGAATAAGAATAATAAATATGTATATGAAGTAATAATAATAATTACAATCTTCTACATGTATTACAAGTGTTATGACATGAGATACATATTTCACATAATGCATTTATTGTATTTAGTGCACTGAATTCAATCTGCGCACTTTGTATGCTTTGGGCATAAATCTCGCCCGCTAAAAATGCAGTATATCCCAAACAGGTGGGATATACAAGACAACAAATTAAGCAAAAAATACAAGAACAAAATACTTGTATTTTGTTATACAACATGCTTTACTATTCCTCTACACTCATGTATCACGAAATAATCATTAAGTCTTTTGCACGTTCTATAGTAATCATTTTATGTAAATTATAATTTATGGTGCTACTTAACAGAATGATACATCGATTCAACTCACAATAATTTCATTAACATTAACAGTAAGAAATCATAACACTATACTAATATAACATAAAAGCATGTAATGGAAAAAGTAGTTGCGGTAAAATTACTCCAATTCCTTCTATTTTGTCTGACTTCTGCGGCGTAAATCCCAGTTCGGCGTATTTGCCGGAGTTACATAAATTCAACATAGAATTTTGTACAAGTTTTCAAAAGTGCTAAATTACAATAACAATCAAAAACTATAATTTGTATAAGTGTATAAAAAAATAAACTTTTGGATTTGAAAGTGCTAAATCATAAAAAATATAATAATCAAGCGAAAATATAACCAGTAGGTATATTAAAAATTAATTTTATACGAATTTTAAAAGTGTTGAATTGTAACGTAGATTAAATAACTGTTGTGACAGAAAAGAATGGAACGTAGTTACGGAACTGGTTGAAATAACACGATGAAATTAATTCAAATTGTAGAATGTTACTTTGTTTGTACAAGTACATACGAATACCAAGTACATACGAGTTACGATAGTATCTGGCGCAATGGCGGGTGACACAATCCGGCAGTGTTTCATTTCACCATATTTACGTGAAGGCGACGGGCGTATTTTGGCGACCCGACGCGCACACGCGAGCGCGGTTATTAAAACGTTAAAACAATTACTGCTCAGCTCATGACATACACGAGCTAAGAAAAAAGCATGGCAAAGAAGAGAGAGAAAGAGAAAGAGAGGGAGA
>NW_012130088.1:1132875-1159055 GCF_000143395.1 Atta cephalotes
GAGAGAGAGAGAGAGAGAGAGAGAGAGAGAGAGAGGAGGAGGAGGAGGAGGAGGAGGAGGAGAGAGAGAGAGAGAGAGAGAGAGAGAGAGAGAGTTAGAGGCAGCGATAAGGAATAATTGCGCCATCATTTCTTGCCATCTCAACCGTATGTACGACAAACTGCGACGACACCCGCAACGAGCGAAGGCGACGATGCATTATGGTGCCCTCGGCCGCACCGCTCGCTCTCGCGAAAGGCGAGACCACCCGCGTTCAATGCGACAATGAAACAATCACGAGATACAGATTCGAGCGGGTGATCGACGGTGGGAACATCGCGATCGCGTTATTCGCGTAGTTTCATGTCTTCGACTTTGACTTGCGCAATGTTTGAAACGTTAATTGATTGCTTTTTCATGATGCGATCTACGAGAGTCTTTTACATTTTTTTATATTTTTTTCAGTTAAGATCGAAATATATGTTGATTTTTGAAATAAATATTTTATAATTTATTTATTATATTCCACTTTAAAAGATCTCTATACTATGAAACATCAAAGAAGTGATAATAATCCTTTAGATTAAATAACATTTGTTATTTTTAACTTCATATCAAAATCAATACGTTTCTGTGATTGAATTGTTAGTTTTAAAGTAAACATATATCAAGCATGAAATAATAAATTAAATTTTCAGTCCAATTTAATATATTTTCTTGGATTAAATTACTCAGTTGTTTTAGGTAAATTAACGATATATTGAGTAAGAGCAATGGCGATCTATACGAATTATTAAAAATAACTAAAATTGTGTGTAATTTGATATTATGAATTTAATAGTTCAATTTCAAGAACTTATCTTCCATCCGTTTTTAAATTTGCTTCATAAAAATATTACTATTACTACATTGTACAGATTACATCTCTTATTGATAATTCAGCGCGCAATCATGCTAAATTTACAAGATTCCGTTCTTGCACAGGACAAATTAACTCGTTTCTTCGTCATAAAGTTAGAGCTGTGTGATTTAGAAGCGTAGCTAAAGGAGTGAAAATGGATTGCGTACATACATTATATCGCACAGCCACCGCAAAGTGCACCCACAAAACGCGTGAAGCGTCATTATCGTCTCCTTATTATTACATATTGCATTATTACAACGCACGTCGCGACAGACTCCGTATTACTTTCGCCGGATTTCTCCTATTTTCCGCGATGCCGTGATTGCGTCGTGGAAATTGAAATTGGCGGCGCCTTTGGACACACCGAACGTATTGAAACGCGCACCGAATGCGCAAAAAAATAATCGACACAAAAAATAATCGATCCAGATTTGAGAATGAAAGTTCGCAGGAAAACGACGATTTACGATTCCATAATGATAACGAGAACGTGAGCAAAGCGGTTCACATCTCTCCCGATCCGGTACGATGACCCACAGTATACAATTTAATACGAGATCCAACATGCTACTTAGACGGCATCACGTCGCGTCGCTCGTATTACAATGTCGTTATTTGGATTTGCGTGGGTGCCACGTATAAACTCGCTGATAGAAACGTAAAACATAGCGAAGCTAGTTCCGCAGTTCTGCATCCAAAAAGGGATACGAACTAAATGCATTCTCAGGGGCCTTGCATTCAGCACGTGGACGCGCGTTTCTGCGATGTACTTTATTTAAGACAAGTAACGATGGAAACGTTACGCCTAAGCCATATATCTTGCTGATGATATAAACCTAATCTTGAAAATCTTATTAGAAAAGACACATTACATACTCTAAATTATACTCATACCTTATATAAACCTGGGAGAACGATTTCAGATTTAAATAAGATTTAGCTACATGTTATTTGAATTTAAATGAAAGATTCAAAGAACGTAAATACTGTTTGCTTTTCTTATTTTTTATTATATACTTATTGTCAGAGAAAAAGACATGATAGCAACTATAAAAATGATAACTGTTCAATATGTACATTTAATATATATAAATGATTAGACTTATTTCACTCTCTTTCTTACTCTTCTACAATTCTTTAGAGTAGAGTCTTATTTTGAAGAATGAAAATTGAGTCAGTCTTGAAAAAGAGTGATTCAATTTTCAATATTCAAATTGATTGCTAGAATGTTAAAACTTTTTCATCAACTTAAACGTTCTAATTATTTCAATCCAACAACATTAGTCAAATCTGTATCCATAGTTAAATTTTTAGATACTTCAGCAAAACTGTTCCTGTATTATGTAAAGTCTGTTACTTCATACGTGCGTTGATTAATAAGCAAAAGATTTCCTTTGCATACAGCAACCAACTATTGCGTAGGATTGAGAATTTATCGCACTTGAGAATTCAATTTATACGATCAACCCTTAGAATAAATGGTGGTTTTATTTATATTAAAAAGTACTAAAAGTACTAAAAGACTTTCTGGACGTATTTATATTTCGTGGCACGAATCCATGTCACCCACATCACTAAAACCGACCCTGAAATGTTCGCCACAATAGAGCACGCAATTTACTTTTACAGAGTTCCTCATTTTGCGATGAAAAGAGTCCTTATTAACGGAATGCATTAAAAATCCAAAATAAATCGCGATAATTTGTTCTATTTTAATGCAGTGCGATAGAAAATAACAAGAACTCTTTCAAATGCTAAACAATTAGGACATTTTAATAAGATGAAAATAACACCGTTTACGTAAACGCAAACATCATTAATATCAGATCGGCAATTACATGCAAATTAGACTGCACTTAAAAGTCATCGAAGAAACGGAAAAAAGAAATTTTTCACATTTAACCCTTCAAACCTGATTTTATTAAAATGATGTTAAAAAAATTTTTTTTTAATTCAATTCAAGGTATTTCCTTTAACAAGTAATTCATTCTAAACAATTAATTTTTTTTTAATTTGGACATTTTTTCGATATATACATTATTATGCACATCAAATCTCAGATCGATAGAATTAAATAATTTAAACGAATAATATTTTCAAATTTGATTTACAATGTGCACAAAGTCTGAAAAGGTTAATTCTCTGCATACAATCTTTCTTTAAATTATATCATCAACATATAGTGTAATAGTGAATTCGGATAGACGCATTAATGAACACTGGTACATATTAAAGTCGTTGCTCATTTGATTTACTTAATTTTTAATTTAATTTAATTTAATTTTAATTTAATTTGTATAAAAGTAAAATATTTCGAATTATAAAATACAAATTTTAGTTAACAGCACAATAAAACGTATTGAGAATTTCGGTTCAATCCATTTTTACATTTACATTAAGCACACATATTTACATCAATTTATGTATAGCGGCTTTAATGTGCACCAGTGCGCACTGAATGCTCAATCGAATTCGTTATTACATTTCGATTTGCGGACGAGAGCTACGCACTGCATACGCACATTGTGCTCATACGATGGCTGCGCCATCATCGCCCATTCCTACGTTTTCAGATTACTAATATAATCGATTAGAACTTCGAAACCTCGAACATTCTGGTACAAGTTTCTAATGTCGAGCTTAATCCTTTTCGTGCGCGATGTGTAAGTTACGCTAATCAAGCGCACCATAAATTATAACTTTCGGTCATAAAAGTGGAACTATGAAAGTGATTTGCAACTCGGTAAGAAGAGAGATACCTCTCCACCTCTCCTATCTGCTCGATTATGGTTTTCGCGCGAGTTGAATGAGAAGGAGGGCTCTTGAAATAACGCATAAAATTATCGAGAGTGCGATACTTACGCACCTGTGAGCGAGTTCGTTTGCATCCCTTCTCTATTAACGCTCGGTAGCTCGGCTAAAGAGGTTTTACGTAACGTTAGATTATCTGCTAGATATATTAGCGGATTATTTATAAGTTCGTATCATTAACTGCCTTCGCGTTCAACCGCGTTTACGGCGCCGCGTCTGTACTTGCTACGATTGTAATTTACTTGAAAAGGCGAATCCGATTATATTAGTCGAATCAATCTTACATTGCAAAAAGTTAATTACACGCTTCACTACAAAGATAAATTATATTAATTTAGTAAACATTTAGCATTTCACGTAACAGTCAGATTGTGTAATGTACCTCTTTCATCATTTTTTCATTAGTCTAATATGATTTTTTTATATATCAAATGTTACAGCATGACTGGTATTTAATTTGTACTAAAAGGACGATTTTGTCTTTAAAAAGTATTTAAAAATTATCTAGATACAGATTTGAAAATAATTTTGTTAGACTATAATTAGGACGCTCAAAGATAATAAAAGAGCTATACTGCAAAAGCTTTGATATTCTAGCTTAATATACAAAAATTCATTTGAATTTTAAGGCAAATATTTTTAAAATATGTAATTTTATAAAAAAAAAATTCAAATAAAAGTTACATAGAAGAGGAAGTTATTACCATTATATGTCTCCTTTCATATCATATAACTTTTATTTGGAATGTTTTTGATAAAATTACATATTCTTCGAAATATTTGTCTGTTAAGATTAAAAATGAATTTTAATCATCTCGTATAATATATACAATATAAAGTATAATCAGCTTGAACATCCTGCATAATTATTTTGATGATGCAACAAAATTAATTTCATATTTATTATACTCATGATGTCAGTAAACCGTCCTTTCTGTATGAGATATCTACTTATTATACACAAAACGATTGCGAAATCGTGGAGTTATATATGTCCGATGTGACAATCGTAATTTTTCCACCGGCGCATTTGGTGAAACATTAATTACAACTACGCTCACTACGCGCCACTGCAATTATATTGCAACGCGGATAGAAAGTTGGTCGCGAGTCCGATTGTGCACCAAATTACTTCTATTCGTCTCGTCGAGTGTAAACACATCACGTAATTACATTAAAATCACATTAAAATACGTTTCGGGCGTTGCGAAATTAACAATTATGACTCATAAGCGCCGTTTTAAGGTGAATACCTTTACACTCGAGTGCATAAAGTCGAGACGCTAATCTTCGTTTAATTATTCCTTGTACATTAGATGGTATTTAGATGATTGTTATTTTCTTCTATATTTTCCCTAAAGGTTCCTACATCATGGACAGATAAATGTGCGATATGTCGTTCAATTTCTTCAAGGAAAATAATCTTTTCTCTAATAAATAAATGACTAAATCCGAACCGTAAAGATATAAAAAATATAAAACAATAAAAAAATATAAAAAATATAATAAAAGTAAATTGTAAACATTTTTACTTTCATAATTTTTATGTAATATAATATCAAACTTAATTTTAATTGTTTTATAATATATAATGCTTTTAGCATCAATGCCATTCAATTTTATAGGAATCTCAAGTATGATAAATAATGTTGTAAAGTTTCGACATTCTAGCAACCAGTTTGAATGTCCTATATAATTTTGAAAGTCCAACAAAATTATCTTCAGATTTGTATTTAACTAAAATTTAGTTCAACAGCAAAACCATTCTTTCCATGTACAAGTCAGTAAAGAATGACACTGGTACTGAGATATTTCCTTAAAAGTAAATATAACGTATAAAATTACGTATTAAATTAGTAAAATTATGATTCATTAAAATGGGAGACACGATGAGAAAAAAAAATCGGATGAAAAAGAGGCGGTACACAAGAATTAAACCGCGCCGTGTAAATTATGTAAAACATGAAAATGTATGCGAGTCACTTAAACGTTAGGCGCACCTCGCATCTGCTTCCAAACCGTGGCACGAAGTGCTGGATCGCGATTTATAAGTATTGATATATACAAGAAGTTTCCCAGCGGGGCGGTTGGAACAACTAAGAGATTTATATCCGGGTAATATCAAAACAGAAATGTGAAATGCGGGGCTACTGTGCGCCGAGTCATTCAATAAAGAGAAACAATGGAGTCTTGGTGATTTACGAGGGCATTACTAGCGACCCGCGTACACGTTTTAGATCTACATATTATACCAATATTCTCGATGTTACTAGACAAACGCTACCGCTATTCCTGCACGTTCTCCATATAGCGGGCAAGTTCGGTTTCCACGTCGCGTGATTTAGTCGCCGGATTCTTATTTCTCAATTTTCATTTTAAATATTTCACGTATTGACAAAATAAAATTAGCCGGAAGTTAACATTTCTACAGTTACTATTGCCTTGTAAAATGTTCAGAAAAGTATTTCCAAAAATTTACGTTTTTAAATATAAATATAAATAACTTTTTTCAATAACTATAAATTTTTCATTTTAATAATAACTTAGTGTGAGACCATGTAATCTTTATAATAAATTATTATATCTTAGAAAAAGAATTATATTGAGAAAGTAATACACTGAAAAAACATTCTAAATTTTCAAACAACTTACTAAATGTACATATATTTATTTAATATAAAAACCTAAAAAAAAAATATTTAATATAATATAAAAAAAAAATTTATTTAATATAAAATAAAAAATTAATTTGATATAACTATCATTCTTTTATTGAGTAAATATTTATTTACTGTCAGTAAACGTTTGCATTCAAAGAAATAGAAATATATCAAGATTTAATAAATTTATTTTCAGCGTCTAAATAAATTACAGAAATACGATCTTTATGTCATAAGCATAAATTTTTACATATATAATGCACAATCATTGAAGATAAAAAAACGTGGTGCACGATATAATATTCCATTAATTTATGATTACGTGCAAGTACAGATCGCCCATAGGCGTTCGGGATTGCCAGGATTAAAAAGAGTCCAATTATGGGTTCTTCAGAGCGATGTTGCAAATATTGTGATATCGCAATGGCGCGTTATATCAAACGAAACGGCTGCGAGGCAATTCGCAGGTGAAGGAAGAAAAAAAAATCGGGAGAGGAACGGAAGTAAGCCAGGGCCTACCGTATAAATCATGAAGATACGGTTAACGCAATAAGGCGCACATAATGATGACATATATCATCGGACTAATAGTAGGCCCGCGATACGATCACGCTGGGAGAGACGGGGGCCAAGAAACCGCCAGCGCTGCCCCCGACTGTGCGGGCGCGGCTGATCGTTTATAGTTATAATCGACCGGGCCCCAGAATCCGTCGGATAATTGCATTCGTTAAAATAACTGTGGCCTGCGGATTGTGGCTGGATAATTGCATTCATTAAAACAGTGGCTGCGCTCTTTACGCCTCTCTCGTGTAACGCTGTCAACTTTTTCTACCCAAATCAAAATTCAATAAATGACGACATTGAAAATGCTGAAAAGTTTTGGAAGCGTCGAAAAATCCAAATGTTAAAAATGATTCACGGAATCGATTTAAAGAATAATTCGCGCAATTTCTTTCTTTTATGATCTCGCGGAGTTTCAAGTGATCGCGACACGTCAATGCCGAGCACAGTAGCTCTCACTTTGAGCACAGTTTCTTTTTCCTGTGATTTAAATTCCGGGCAAGAATCAAACGATGAGCGTTTGATGGGCTCGTTAATTTTCACGATGGGAGAGTCGGTATAGCCTCTCGGCAATGTCTTCGTTCGGCGGTGCATCATCCGCGGCACATACTCGGTACCCGGGTCACGAATGGCACCAGGAAATTGAGAGATAGTCCGGTTCTTCTCGTATGAGAAGAATAACCGCGAACCATCTACGTAGAACTGCGACACTAATTGGAGTCTTGCCGAACGATTATGTCCTCCTCGTTATAGGGAATGCGATTTAACGATGGAAAAAAAGTATTGCCGGGACAAAGAGGGACAGTCCATTCTTTCGCGGACGCAAGAAGGCGCGGAAACGAGGATCGCCGTGCATTATAAAAGGCAAACGCATAAACCTGTCGAATACGAGAGACCGCAATTTTCCCCGCGATGCGCCACGCTTTTCTTACCATGCAACGGTGAAAGTTTCAACGCTGGGCCTGCCGACAACGGCGAGAACTTCGCCAGAGAAAGAGCCATGTTCGTGAAACTAGACATCGAAAATGATGCCTAGACCACACGTACGCGCGAGCAAATGCACATGCTGTTACGTACGTAGAATTAGGCAGGAGAGTACATGTTGCGCAAAACAGGTGAGAGCAATGGCACGTGTTCGCGGAATTGTAGAACAGCTCGCGTGAATCGGAATTTTCTCCGATACAAAAATGCTTCCGTTAAGTATAATGCGATCCTTTTCAATTAACACAAATGTACACTGAGACAAATGGTCAAAAATTCAATCGATAAACCAGAAGATTAAATCAACCAAGGTGATTACATCGACCAGAATTCCAGCTATTTTGATTAGAAATGTAGTAGACTTAATCAGAAAATTCTAATTCGTCCATTTTCAATCAGATTTTTTCTAATTAATCTAAACACACATTTTTCTTAGTGCATTGCACATTCGAACAAAAAATCATAGACAAAGAGTTATTAGGGAATTTTTGCAATAATATGAATCCAGATATGAATGTTAAAGTCATGTTATCCTTTTCTTAAGTAATTTTTAAGAAGAAGATAATTTGATCTTAGCGCTCACTATATCTGAATAAACGGTATTGCAAAAACTCCCTATTATCTCAAAAATATCACGGAACTATTTTGATTCTTCTCAATAAAATCTTCAAAAAATTCTATGCATTGATATCGTTATTGAGAAAACAATGCTAACGTTTGCGTAACTTATTTTAATCAAAAAATGTATTTTTAATTATTGTAATACAAATATATTTCTCAGGCAATATCTCAAGAATCAAAATTGTAATTGAACAAGTAAAATATGATATATGGTAGATATAGATAAATTTCCTTTTTTTTTAATTAACATGAATATATTTTTTATTAATACAAATATATTTTTTTGCATCAAATCATGCAAAACATAATGAGTGTGAGTCGATACATGTGAACGCCGATAGGCACTATTTCTTTCGATCGCGCTGATGAAATGTATCCAAAATAATGTTAAAGCAAATTGTAGTTCCAATCGATCACGCATTAAATACGATAGCAACTCGATCTCGTCACATCGCCCTTACCATCATAATGCATTTCGTCGAAGTCCCCGATGGGCTTTCTCCTTTTGATTTCTCCGGAAATGTCGATCGCTTACAATGTTCCCCGGTGCGATTGAATTAACGAGCAGTGATAAAATATAAAGATATTCAATTATCAGATAAACACGCAACAACTGAAAGCAAAAGTTGTAAGGATATTTTGGCTATTCAAAAAATTTTTATGATGTTTGTCCGTGAATACGTCCTAAAAGACGCAATAATAAAAAATGTAACATTTTTATATTTTTGATTGTTTTTAGATGTGACACATATTAGCAATAAGATAAAATAAGATAAAATAACACATATCAACAAGATTCATTTTGCCTTAAAATTTAAATAGATGAATAAAACAAATTAGTTGAAAATTTTTAAATTTTGCTAGATATAGATCTGAAAAAACTTTATTGAATCAAAATAATTTTATATCAATAAAATTTTATGGAACTCAAACTAGTTGCTAGAATATCCAATTTTTTTGCAGCATTGCTCATCATTTTTTAATTTCCAACATAATTATTTTGATGATTCAACAAAGTTTTAGATCTATATTTTCAGATCTATAACCAACAAAACTTTATATCTTTCAGCAAAATCATTCCTTCCGTGTAAAATTATACTAAAAAGCATCAAAATTTAAGTATCCACTTTAAAAGAATTAAATAATCAAATAAACATTTTTATGAACAATTTTCTGAAGACTTTAGTTGTGCGTGAGTACTGATTATTTTTTCAGACAAACTACAATTGTATTGTGACAAGAAATTAAATTTACAGATACGAAAACGCATTCCATCCGTATCCTAACCGGGTGATCTAACTGTGCAGTGCCACATCCCAATTCACAGGGAATCAGAAGTGGCGCGTTAAAAATCTCGAAATTAACCGTGCGCGAGCGCTCGATCGGCCGTATCGCCTGTCAGCATTTCCCAGCCAGCGGGATAATTTTCTCCGCTCTGCGGGGTGGAGTAATCGGTAGGTGTGGAAGGGGATGGAGAGAATCACGTATGCGGATAAAATCTTTACGATCGCATTTTCTGCCTGTTGCGGCCGCGCGAGAGACGTCGAATAATTACAAGGGAAGACGGGCGGTCGAGGCGACGAGATCTCGCATGGATCTCGGCAAGCGGTGTAATACGCGAAATGAGCGTATACTCGCCGCGGCTACAGGCGAATTGTGACACCCCGTTTACGAGAACACGCACACGCGGACGAATTCGACGAAGCTCCACCAGACGTTTAAGCACTATGATATACCGGGCATCATTGGGCGGCCCGCTTTTATATCCGAGTACGAGATGCGTGCGCTAGACGACTAGTAAAGGTCGAAATACTCGTTACGTTTATTTTAACGGCTTCAGAGTCGCGCGCGTGATTGCGCCGAGGGTATAAAGCGCATTTGCGCGCTTTGTCTGCGTAGAATTTAAATAGCCGGCTGTTGGAAGCGTTAATGGGCGCACACTCTCGCGATTATAGCAAACAACCGGATGGTATATCGCCAGGATCACGATAATTACGACGTTTGCAATGCATCGCGTAATAAATGTTAACCCCCAGCCAGTCTAAGGTGAACTCGATGTATATATAGCACACAATTTACGGCAAACCTATACGTATTTTTTTTAACATTTGTGCATGAATATTATTCGCGTAAACCCAATTTCTTAATGCTTTTATAAATTATGAGAATAATGGAAATATAATTGTATCATAATATGAATACAGACGTTATCTACGATTATACTTCAACATCCAAATTCTCTTTACAGTAGTCTAGTAAATGTATCCAAGATTTTTTCGCGTTGAACACGATATTATTGGCAGAATTTTTAGTAAATTAGAGCGATTTTTAGTTTATTTCACCTAAATTTATTTTTCACCTAAAAAATCTTGATGTACTATATGCAAATTCTGACAATGACTTCATGCTCAGCGTGAAAAAAATCTTCGACTTATCTATTTCGAAAAGGAAAAAAATATTTCTCGTTGATCTGTAATTATATAGAAAGGCTAAAATTTAAACAGCCATAACTCAATGATGAAAGTAAATTGTACAATTGCATAAACTAAAATTCAAGGAAAAGTTCTTGAATTATACTTTTAAATGTCGTAGACTATTAAGAAACACAATATTATTATATTGCTGTAAAAAAATGTTGAAAATGGGCAAAAATGCCATTTTTTTTCCATTTTACACTAATTTACTCAAAATCCTGGCTACGAAAATTCTATTAATGGCCATTGATTCAACATGAAAAAAACCTTCGAGGTATACTATGGCATTTCGAAGAGAATAATTTTTTGTCGAGCAGTATTTTTAACAGCAAATAGTTAAATAATTAAATTCTATTTGAAACTGATTATTCTAATATCCATGCTGTCTTAAATAAAAGGTTAAGCTATATGATTTAGAATATTTATTATGACAAGAATTAAAAACAAGGATTCGTAATATACTCGCTTGAAAATTCGTGAGTTCGTCGCTCATTTAAATTTTATGACCATTTGCCGCTGATCTTGAACTTAATTTTTGTTCAGCATAATTATGGGCCCTGGATGGGGCTTGTACCTACGTCTTTTAGTGCCAAGCAGCACACGATGGAGTTTTCGCCATTATATGGCCACATAAAGCGATGCACACCCACCGCTCCGGTGCAACAATGTCTCTTAGCCTGACAAAGGCGCCACGATATACTGTCTGAAAGCTGCGAGACGTTTACTTCGACTTCGTTGAATCCACAAACAACAATGACTTTCTCTACGCGTCGAAAGGAGGAAGTTAAACGAACCTACAACTATTCAATGCTAGCGATGCCCCGCGCTTCTCTTTGAAAAATGAATTATTTATTTCACACGGAACTGGCCCAACCGCATCAACCAATGGTGAAAGCGCCGGACCAACTCGAACATTCTGCAAGACGGACGGCGATCAATACATTTAATTTCATTTCGAAAGGAACAAATTACTAAAAAATGAATTTTTATATCTATAACATATTGCATTTTTTTTTTTCGATAACCACAGTAATTAAAAAAAATACAAATTTTTATATAAATATTTCAAAAATTAAATATCTCATTGCTGATAATGCAAATAATTGTTTCTAATATATATCACAATTAAAAATCATTTAAAGATATAATTAATCAATCAAATAAAAGAATTCGGTATCTGAAAGAAGAGTTCGATATCTTGAAATATCTCCGCGATTTGCATTAGATGCAATTTGAATGCGTCAGTACCTCATCTCGGAAAAGGCAGCAGGCAGCCAGGTGGAAGTCTCTGAATGATTTATTAATGTTAGGAAGAGGAAGCCGATCTATCTATTAGATCTATTAGCACCTTGGACAATAACCGCGTCGATCTAAGTACTTAAATAACCTGCATGCGACTTACTCGCCGCCCACGTGAACTTCTTATATTGTGTGCCGTATCTTTTTCTCTGCCTATCGCAACCGAACGATATCGATTGCGACGACGCAATTATACATCAAGGGAAATTCTATTATCTCAGCCTAATGATCTGAGACAAAGAAAGGCGAGAAAAACGCATTTGAAAATTTTATCGATTCTCTTAGCGGCTTACTCTACCTTTTAAATATTATTTCAACATTTCTGTTGATTATTATAGGAAGTGAAATTTTTCAGAGAATAAGCAGACATTCTTTCATTTCTAAAAGTAATTGTCATTTTTTAATTTCTGTTTATAATTAAATTTCTGTTCATAAAACACAAAATTTATTTCCAGAAAGAAATTTCAGCACAAATTCCTTTACTACAAAATAAGTTCTCCATTTTTTTTATTCATCTTGAATTTTCGTGTATGATAGAAAATTATAGAAGTTTCTCAGAGAAAAATTAGCAGAAATTTTTCTAAGAATGATTTAATGTCATTTCACGTTTTCATTTAGTTATATAGAACATCAAATTCTATTTTTCAAGAAATTTTAACAGAAATTCCTTAAAAATGTGTCCCAATTTGTCTTGATTTATTTTAATTTCTCGAATGTAATTCGATTTCTACGGCAATAAAATTGAATAACATAGAAAATTAAATTTTCTGCAATTAAATATTTACAAACGTTAATGTCATTCCTTAGAAGTCACATAAATTGAGATCCTTCTATTTTTCTCGGAATGTCCTTCAATTTCCAAAGTTCACGTCGCGTTTCAATCAATAGCGATTATGCTATGCGGCGACAATGAATAGAATCGAACTTTCGAAGGAAAATAGACACAAGTCGAGAAGGTAACGCGAGAGGAATCGCGCGCCGACAGATCGAGAGCTTTAAAAGTGGACGGCCGGCGACGACCGGCGCCGTCCAGCTACGAGCGCGATTCGCCGCGGCGCGACGGCACGACGAACGTTTTGTCGCCGGTGATTGGCGTTTGAAAGGACAACCGCGTACAATGCAATTACCCTGGCCTTAACCGTCGCCGACCGATGGGACTCGCAGCAAATATATTGCAACGATGCAGACGCGCGTGCACGATCGAGCATTTCCCCGTGACCGCTATGTCGCGCTAGCGGAAAATAAAGCCCGTTTCTTTCTCAGCGTAATTCCCGTCTCTCTTCAAGCGGCTCTAACAAAGTTCTAATGAGACCGATATCTTGTTAAGAAATCGTGCGCCCATTTTCACGGTTAGAAATGAATGACAGTTTAGCGAGGTCAACCCATGATTCTAAATTCTGAATTGTAGAAATCTAAATTGACTTCTAGAATTTATGCATACCACATCAAGGTAAATTAACCTTAATCTCGATTGAACTTACTCCTCATCTTTTTCTAATTCTCAGAATTAGAAAGAGATCAGTAGAAATCGATCTATCAGTCTATCAATATAAGATTATATAGTTATTATTATTAACATAGCAGTAATAATTATAATTATGGTAACATGTAATTACAGTCACAAATACCAAAAACTGTCTTCTCATTGTCAGTATATTTGATAAATAATATAATTATTGTGTTAAGAATTTAAAGCCGATATTCGTAGTTGATTTTTATTTTAAGACTATCTTAATAGTAATGTTTTAAGATGCTAATATGGTCTTCTGATTGGCTTATAACATCTTAAGACTAATTTTCCTCTCCCTCTCTCTCTCTCCTCCCCCCTCTCTTTCTCTGTGTGTTGTGTTTTGTGTATTTATGTTTTAACTTAAAAAAAACTTCATAAAGTATAATAAAAATAACATTAAAAAAGAGCTAAAATAAATACAAATCACTTACACAATATTAGTTTATCGCAAAAATTTTAGCATTGTAACCTTTAAAGCAAAATGCCTTTGAATTTCCGTCAAGAAACTGATAGTCTAATAATCATTATTCAAAGCCTTCACGTTTTCAGAAGCATAATTCATTCTTTAGACGCTTTGATAAAATAACAGATTTTGCAGGCATGAATTCTTTCTGTGAAACAATGTATATATATCTGCACATTATGCGCGGCGTAAGTCTCATGCGACGTTGCGAATGAATATTTCGCGCATCAATATCCATATGTTAGAATTTCGTTTCATCGTTCAATAAATCAGACTGATAATACGTATTCTATCGTATGCAGCTATCGTATCTGGCTGCGGTATAATTGCAGGCGTCACGGCGAGTACTGTGCGTTACGACTCGTGACTCGTCCGGAAGAGGTTAATTAGCATAGCCCCGTCCTATCGTGCTTCCAGAGGAAGTTCACGAAGAGATAGAAGAGAAGAAGGAAAGAAAAAACGAGAAAGAAAAGAGCAAAATTCACTTAAAGTTTCTATATAATATAAAACTTATTGAAAACTACCATACGCAGTCTTCGTAAAAATAACCTCGCGAACGTCGTTTGAAAATATCAAGAGAGATCCAAGATCTCTTGCTTTCCTTTGCTTGGGAAGAAGTGATGATTTTTCTTTTCGCTTTTTAATAATTTAACCATCTCGACCTTTCTTTTAAATCTTCCGACAAACTTCACCTCCAGAAAATATACGAGAGAGAAAGTACAGGAGTATTACCGTTAATATTGAATTCGCATCCAAAAATGTGCATTCTCACGTCAAGACTCGATATCGCTTATAACTGCAAATTGATGAGTCACTATTAACAGGTTGCATCGAATTTCTCATTTTGCTTATCCGCGAAAATTATCGTGAATCTAATTAATGTTGGAAAGAGCCGCAGACGAATAAACAAATTTTAACGAATTAAATTCTTCAAAACTGAAGAGAATTCGTATAAAACTAATTCGTAATGATTAGGACTTTTAATACTTCTTATACAGAAAATATATTCTTTAACTGTCTTTCTCGAAAATCGTGGAAAGTGCCAAGTTCTACTAAATTAATAAACACATTTATATTACTTATTATACATATTATAAACATTAAACGTATTCATTCAACACGAAAAGTTTCACATGCATTCAATACAAAATTCAATACAAAATTCAATACAAAAAAAATAATATTATTAGGTGTAGTAAAAAGAAATCCATTATTTTTCCATTGAATTTCATGCAAAAATAATGGATTTCTTTTTTTACTACACCTAATATATTAAGTTGATTAATACTATACTCTTTTATTTATATTGTTTTTATTGACAATATATCATTCTTTATATCAATAAATTAAATTTTTCAACTTATTTTTTAATTTATAAATATTTTTGATATGTATGTCACACGCACATTGAAAGAAACAATTTTATTATAAATTATGTCACATTATTGATAATTTTTAAAAATCAGTACTATATTAATGAAAAATCAATACTCTTCTAATTATTATTTTAGATACCATATATAATATTATTGACATCATAAAAAAGATGCTATTATATACAAAATTCTTAAAACACCTTTATCAATAAAACTCCATAGAAGCAAAATTGATATTTATTCAACAATAGATTTAGTAATAAATTCTACGCAAATGCTATAAGAGTTCTGAAACTGTCAGAGAAAACAAGGTGAAGTCGGCTTGGTTGGTGACGTACAGCGGCAATTGCCGACTCCGCGTTTGCGTCTTCAATACGTTAAACTCGGCCCGTAATCAGTTCTCTCTGTTACGAGCAAGCACAATCGTCCTTCCCTGATTTTACGAGCGCGTATGGTGAGAGAGGAGCGCAATTCCAGGATCAGGCAATAAAACGATATTCTCTATTGTGAGCTAGCTGACCGCGTGTCCATCGGCGTCGACGGCTGGAAGAGGACGAGAGGAGTGGAAACGGAGTGATCGAGAGCGGAGGAATGGAACAGCGGTGAGGTTTGAAAAGGCGGAAAACCGCGCGGTCAGAGATGCGGTTCCGGAGATTTACGGGTCACCGGATAACGAAGGGGACTCATCAGCATCGGTGATGGCGAGCGTTACGCTAACCGGCCTTTTGTGTCTCCAACCCGCATACTCGCTGCGCACAGTCCTGTGATTCTGCGGCGAAGGAGAGAAGAGCCGCGAGCGTTCAATCAATTTAATTACTCGCTGTAACCGCGCATGCCAAAGCGGGACCGCGTTCAAGAGACACAGCGTACGCAATGCTGCGAGAAACAGGACTGTCGCCCGAGTGACTTGTCTCTCCTAGCGACGTTAAATCTTCCTTGAGTGGACGACGATTGGAAGATCGAAGATAAGGATCTGTATCTGCATCGATATAAATCTCGCGCACGGAATGTTACATAACGTATACGTTACATTATTGACAATTTCTACGATTGTGTATTCGATTGCAGAAGAATTTGTTTTCCTAATATTGTTAATTAATTATCCGCGTCTTTAATGTAAGTATTTTGTAATTCATATTCGATGCAAAATAATCATGATTGTCAATTTAATTGCTTGAATTGCAAAGGAGATCTTTCAAGTAAAAGAGCATCTGCATTTAGAAATTATGTCATGGCAGTAGAAATATACAAGCTTAATGAACAAAAAGTATACAGATAAATCAAATTCACTCGTATAATTGAATGGCAAATTATTTTTTGTATAAATCAGTTGTTGTATTTTTATTATATTATCTCTTTGTACGCGAAAGGAAAAACTTTACTAAAGTATCTAAAAAATTAGCTAAGTACAGATCTGAAAAAGAATGGAACTATCAATATAATTAATTACAGAAAGAAGAAACTTGAGTAATGATGAACAATGTTGTAAAAAGTTTTCTTTCTAGCAACTAGTTTGAGCATCCTACATAATTATTTTGATAGTCCAACAAAATTATTTTCAAATCTGTATGTAGCTCAATTGTTAAATATTTCAACAAAACCATTCTTTTCATGTAATAATTATTAAAAAAAAGAAGAAAATTATCGATATTGATTTGAAATATATGGCAAAATGAATACCTGAAAAGACATTACGTAAGAAGAGCATCATGCAATCTCACCGATCTCGACAAACAAATTTACGCCATGAAAAATGTCGTGCGCGTGCGGGCGCCATTAATACGGATCATTAGATCAAGCGGAGGGGAGTATCAAAGGGAACTCTAATTATTCTTGCCGACGCATGACAAATTGATACAATCGGGGAGACTGATGACGTGCACTCGCCGGGATCGCGGCGCGATGGCCGAAAGATGACAAACGGGTATGTTAATTGCGAAAGGGCACGCATCGCACCGCGCATATAGGCATTCGAGCGTGGCGCGGCACGGCAACGGCAATGCGACGCTGTTTTACGACTGTTTTAAAGCTGACTGAAATACGACGACCGATGAAATCGGTGCGAGCTAGCGCCGTCTTCCGTATGACTTTATGACTCTTACGCAATGATACGCGAAGAAAAATCGTATGGACGTGCAGGGAGATCCGTAATCATCCCGCCTATACTGTTCCCACAACCTCGATTAGCCTTTGATATTGAACGTCGTATCGTAATTCGTTTTGTAATTGAACTGATTTTGTGCGAAAAATAATCAAAAAATAATTTGTTTTTTATATTTCGAGCTTTTTGTACAAAAGGAAATATTTAGGGATAACTCCGGTATATACGCCGCACTTATCAAAAACTTAATTTATTAAGTATTATTTACTATATTCAAAGTAAACGAACTATATCAGTAAAAAACTTTGTACTGTCTACTATTATGAAAAAAATATTAGAAATCTGAAATATTTATACTTCGTATTAAAAAATGACCTTTTTTAAATCCTTGCATTTTCGCCGTATATTCCATAGAATGGGATATATGGCTACTCATAGAGGAAGGAGAGGTATGTACGGTTCATGAAAAATTTACAAATAATGCATATAAATAAGATGTAAAATGACACAATAACTTATAAAATGCGTTTATAAAATTTTATTAAGAAATAAGAAATGATAAATATGAATATGAAGTAATAAATAATAATTACAATCTTCCCATATTACAAGTGTATTACAAGTGTTATGACATATTTCATGTAATGCATTTACTGCATTTAGTACACTGAATTCAATCTGCGCACTTTGTATGCTTTGGGCATAAATTTCGCTAAAAATGCAGTATATTCCAAACAGGTGGGATATACAAGACAGCAAACCAAACAAAGAATACAAAAGCAAAGTACTTGTATTTTGTTATACAATATACTTTACTATTCCTCTATACTGTGTATTACGAAATAACCACTAAGTCTTTTGTACAATAATCATTTTGTGTAGATTATAATTTATGATGGTGCTACTTAACAAAGTGACAAATCGATTCAACTCACAATAATTTTATTAATATTAACAGTAAGAAACTAAAATTGTAACTGTACTAATATAACATAAAGGCATGTAACAGACAGAGTTGTTACGGGAAAATTACTCACACTCCTATTTTTTCTGACTTCTGCATTGTAAATTCCAGCACGGCATATTTGACGGAGTTACCTTTTAGTAAGAGTTTATTCTTACCAGTGTAGATTAACTTTAATCTTGCACTGAGAAAAAAGATATAGTAATAGTAACAAAAAAAGAGAATTATTCACAAATGACTGCTTATCATTGGATTATTTTGTTAAAATACAATATTTTTTTGTTAAATGAACAAAATTTTTTATTTAACAATACAAATTTATTTGGTTACTTATGTAAATAACAATGTGAAATTTGATTGGCATTACAAAATAAGTATTTTTTTAGTAATTTCACAACAAAATAATCCGTTACGGTAAAGCAACGTAAAGGAAGTTTCACGAAGCTATCAGAGATGGCGTGTCTTCTCGTAAGAGGAATTCAACGTCTACCTATATAAAGTCGAGATGATTAGAAACTAATCTCGTGGACTTCTCGGTCCTCGCCTCACCATGATCAATGGTGTAACTATTTTTTCAGAGCGATTAGTAATCTCAATTACTTTAAATCTATATATTTTTGCTAAGCTAAGGAAATTCAAAAACGCCAAACAATTTCACTCTGTAGAAAGTGAGAGATATATATTATTCGTTTTATTCCAATAACAAAATGTTCTATTTCTAAATTACAAAAGATCTATAAACATCATACAATAGTACAAAACAAAAGTTTTGTACTATTAAATTATTAGTTCATTTAGTAAATTCAACAAATTAATATTGTGTGGTAACCAATGGTTTGATTGATCCTAACAAATAATTTTTGTGTCCGTACCAAAACTTTAGTTATTGTATTACAAAACATTTCTCTTAGTGTGGTTTAACTTGCTCTTTATCTTTTCCTAGTTGTAAAAATTAGACAAAAAAAAGTAAATCAAATCGAGATTAAAATTAATCTACAGCTATAAAAATAAGTCTAAAGGAGACAAGCGACATATTTTCAGACTTCTGAAAAATAGTAATCTGGTAAAATAAAGATTTACTTTGTCGTACATGGAGTATACTGAATTTTCTCTCTGTACCTTCGCACTGACCGTGTCTTTGCGATTATCTATAAAATTGCAAAAATGACTTGACAATGTTTACGCCTCATGCAAATTCCCGTGTCATGTAAATTTTCACGCCACACCATGTCGCGTGATCGCCAATCTTCAATCTTCTATGACGCGCGAACCTATAATGCAGACAAGAGGCCGTAGCTCGTAGTCATTTATCTCGAATTTTCCACGTCATTATCTTTGCGTTCAATTACGCGGATGGCATTTCTCTCATCACAGATAATGCGTTGTATTAACATTATCAATGAACCGACGAATAAAACTATAGGCGGGCGATTCTGCAATTTTTGTGATCGTAGGAGAACAACGTAACAGAATATCTATTCCGCGGGAATAAATTAGTATTTTCATCGCCAACGTTTCCTCGCAACATATCGTTCATTTACTGCAGAAACGGCACAACTCCCAAAAAATCGAAGTTTTCTAAAAAATAAGCTTAATGTTTTGTATTAAAATTTTTTAATATTAATTTTAAAATGCAAAATTTTAGAATAATAACTATTCATAGAAGAATAAAGATTTTTTTTCTTTATGTTTTTGTATTTTTTTATAATAAACTCAAAAAATAATTTTTTATATTTGAATCGTAAAAAATGAACGATGTACTCTTCAATCCTTAATATACACTTTTCGGCACTTTTACTACACACGATACTTTCATGTAGTCTTAAATAATATCTATTGTAATAAAATTTTCTCTCAAATTTTTACTAATTGTAAGATGAAAAACCAATTCGTATGAAGAAATATATTTCAAGAAATATATTTCGATCATTAATAGTTGCACTTATTTACTTTACAAAAAAAAAGAAAGTTTAGAGAGTCAAACTGCAGATTCAAGTACACTTACGCATAATAGTGAACGGTACTTATGGTAAGCAAGCTTATTATAGAAGTCAATCGCAGTATTGTTCCGGTTGATGTAACGAATTCTTGATTCATACAATACGTATCCAATTAACGTACTGCATATACTATTGTCTTTTTGGTGACCATTATATGTATGCAATTGCATAATGGAGAGATATTAATTTTTAATCGTTCGAACCAGCCACACCTCGACAAATGATTACCATTTCACGTGGTGTGCGGAGAAATCAAATACCGGAATCACTCGAATACGCCGATGCGCTGACGTCTCCGCATGTAATTACGCACAATGATAGCCATGCCATTTCGTGCGCTTTTAAATACACGTCCCGGTTTAATGCGCGTGTCTGGCGCGACCATGATGCACAATAACGCGCGACAAAGAATGCAGTTACGGCGCGATTTAATCGTATGACGGCTCCAGGCGACTTGATGGGGCGTCCGACGTGCCAAGTATCTTTAGGTACGTTAAGGAATTTCTCACGAGACTGTCATTAACGGTATGCGAGAAATACGAGAAATTTGTTGGGAAAATTCGAAAGAAACGCGTGAAACAAGAAGACTCGAGATGTTCAGTTTCAGATTATTATTTCGAGGATACTGTCAGTCGAAATTTAGATGGTATAATTTAAGTAAAGTAGATCAAATTAAGTAGATCGGAAAGTTTTAGATTAATTTCGAACCGTAGAAAAATTGTTTTGTGACTACTTTCTGTAATCATTTTCATTATTTTGAGCACTGAGATACTGATATCAAGGAAGTGTCGCTATTTCATCGATATGCAGCACGAATCGTCAAATTTGTTCATTTTCACATCACGTTCTCCCTTAATACATTTCTGCTAAGATTTTAAACAGCTCATCAGGTCATTCTTTATCGAATTCTAATCCGATAACTTCTAATTTTTAAAATTAATTAGTTAACAAAAAATTAAATTATTAGATTATAAACACTCACAATCAAACAAATAAAAGACGCACTGTTAAATATCAAAGAAGCAGTGATAATCCAATCTTTTGAGTATAACATTTTATAGATTTTAACTTCAAAATGTGTCAAAAAATTAAATTAATCCATTTTTGTAATCGAATTGCTAGTTTCAAGATAAACACACTAACATGTAATTAGTAAATAATAAATTAACTCTATTGTTTAATTATAAATTAACATATTGTGTAGATGGCGACCTGTAAAATGATTAAAAATAATTCGATTTTTAGTATAATTTAATATTAAGAATTTAATAGTGCATCTATATATATAAAGAAACTTATTCATTGTAGATAATAAATCTGCTTATTAAAAATCCTCAGCAAATAGAGCCTTCTTTACTTACAGAATAAAGTTGTCATATCAATTGTAGAATTTTACTGCTGGCAATACTCAGCACAACAAAACTTTCAAACGTTATATCGAACCATAGTTTTATGCTATAAAACATATAACCTCTTTCTCATTGAGAGTTCCAATGCTATTTCATACGGGACGCACAACAGTCTCCGTAACGTAAATTCTGATCGGAAAATATACTTTCGCCGGTTCGCCGGCGGCTTTCAATGCAGACCGACAGCATCCTGTCGCGCGAGCAGCGCGCGCGATAAATATTCACGAGGCTGCCACCCGGTGCATACATGGTCGCGATGCGCCAATCGATGTCTATCGGTAAGGTGCGACTTCGAGCCGAGTTTCATAAACAACGACAGCGCACCGACAGGTTGGTTAGTTATGATCTTCGCAGAGGTCGGCGCCGAGAAACGAGCGAGAAGTCGAGGAGGCGTGGACGCGACCTTTAAAATTTTCCTGCACCTTCGCGCGATCATGTATCGTATTTGTACGATACAGCAATACACGTACACATTTCCCCCGTTAAGTTATGTTGCGCAATCTACAATCATCGTCGATATAACATCTTACGATCTAACTGAGAAAAGTTGCTGAAGATTCGTTTTAAGCGCATGTCAAAAATGATTTTGCCTGCATTGTTAAATTCATATAATGCTAAATTATAGGTATTAAATTTAATTCAGGTCGTAACTTATTACTTAATATATCGTCAATTTGACTAAAACAATTAAATTATACAATTTAACTCAAGAAAATGTGTTAAATTTGACTCGAATTTAATTAATTATTATTATTTATATTAATATGGATGTTGTTTACTTTGAAACTAATCAGAGAAATGAATTGATTTTGGCAAATGTGGAAGCGAAAAATATTATTTTTAATTTAAGAGATTGAATTGCTTGAACATTGTTCCTTTGATATCTAAAAAAAATATATCTAATAATGCATAACAATTAAAATAATATTCCTGAAATAATAACATATTTTTAAGCGTTAAGAAAAACGCTTAGGTATTCTCTCGTATTGTTTTACTTTGCGGTAATAAAATAAAACGATAGTAAAGAATAAAACAATATTTATCAAAAATATTCGAATTTTTTCTAAAAAGATATTAGAATACATTTTATTAAATATAGCTTCTTTTAAGACAACTATAAAATTTCAAATAAATTAGAAAATTTAGTCGGTACTTAGCAACTTAAATAAATCTAGTAGTTAACTACGAATTATTCTGAAAAGCATTTCATATTTCATTCTATATGAATCATGAGTTATAAAAGTTTTAACATACAATTGCTAATCTTGTAATAAAGAAAATACGAATGTATCTCATAAACGTACCGTATTATTCACATAGTGCTTGATCTACGATCGAATGCGCAGTAGCGCCGTGGTGCCTCAACGATAATGATACGATACGTCGTAGAAATATCATCAGTAACATCCGGAACCAACAGCCTTTATTAACATCGCCTCCGTTCAATCTTTATTAGTCTATTCTCTCTCGCGCTCTATGCCGTTCCTGTCGTATAAATGTTGTTTTCCTACTCGTTGTGTTCCTCTCTCGCAGCAAACTCTCGCGCGATTTGCGTAACCAGATAGTAACAATATTTCTGGCCTCTCGCGTAGCCGAGGGAGGCGTCGGGAGGTCTGCATAGTACAACATCAACGGCACCTTTATGCAACGGAGGGAACGCCGTCACTTCGCACGAGTCGACCAGCAGTTTGGGCTCATATTCGGAACATAATAGCGGTGAAAGTAAAGTAAGTGCAGGACAACAAAAGAGGCGATATGCGCCTTCAATTTCTAACGATGCTGTGTAGAAAGCACTACAAAGCGATCGATAACATTCGTGCTATGTAAGTTACTCTCGGAAATATCGAACGACCATAAGACCCATTAATTAACGTAAAGTTAACTAGTTTATGTTCTTATTACTGCAATAGACTGCACTACACTTTCCTTCTCGCAAATTTCAAACATATACCTACTTTACTTTAAGTACAAAAAAGTCTACACTAATCTCTATAAAAGCAGACCTTAAAAAAAAAAGATCATTTAATGAACGATCCAAAAAGAAATGAAGACTTGGTTGTAACTTTCGTTAACTAATCAAATTCTCACGTTCTTCTTTCGAGTTTCCAAGATGAGACGCAGATATAATAATCGTCAAGGGAACGACAGAGCCCCAGAAGAGGAAAATTCGAAAGCGCGATAAAGGTATTCCCGTCAGGCATCATTATTGCACTTTATCGTACAAGCTCGCGCGGAGAACACTAATTAAACGCGCGCGATTAGTTAGCGCCAGTTAATTATACAGATTAATATGCAAATGACTTTCCTCTCTCTTTTCCGCAGATCTCCGGGGCGAAGTTGTAACGCGCAGCGCGGCGGGGCGCGGCGTGGCGCGTTTCGCCACGTGGTCTTTTGGGTCGAATCTAATCAACCTGCGCTCGAATAAGAGATACCGGTAATTAATCTCGCAGACTCCCTTAGCAGTGATTAAAGTGAGAACGTCAGTTAGAAAGATTTCCATTCTCGGATACCGCTATGCGTATTAAATTTAGCGTACCACCACTTCTTTGCCACGCATTATCACTTGACTGATAATGGTTTCGATAAGAATTCGATTTGAACCATTTATCTACCAAACAGATACGAATCTAAATAGAATATAAATTTGAGAAAAATAAATATCTTCCTTAGATTAGTATTGATATTCAGAAAAGTGTACTAATGATAAATAATGATAAGATATTTCTCTCGATCAGAAAATTTATTAAATCTTTATAAGTTGTAAAAAAATCCTTAAGAATTTCTAGATTTTCTAGATATTTTTACTCAAAATTCCAGGTAAAATTAAAAATTTTTAATTTTTAAATAAACTGGAGTGTAACTGACGTAAACAAACTATACATATATTGTAAATTAGTACAAAATAGGGACCCTCCGGGGCTAGCTTTAAAAATGATGAAAAAAACAATGTTTTCAAAAAGACAGAATTTAAATTTAAAAGTAAAATTTCAAAAATTTCTGACTAAAAAAATTTCACGAAAATCCCTAGTAAAAAAAGAAAGAAATTCTCTGAAAATTCCAAATTTTCCAAACTTTTCTAGATGGTAAACACATCATGTTTTTTATTCGAATAAATATAAAAACGTGACATTATAGCGCACTAAAGCATTATCAAAGGTATGTGACAATTCAAGATTAAATTAAACCAAAAAGTAGATTTAGTATCATAAGAAGCGACACTGACGAATTTATTTGATTGCCACGTATTTATTGTCAGCAAATCGTTGCGAGTAACGCAATTTTGCAAAGCGAGCGTTCAACACTTGGCGAGAATTACCTGTCTTTTCGCTCGCGCTGTGTGATAGACGGAATTCCACGTAATACTTGAACAACTCGTATGAGAGTTCGAACAAAAACCGAACCTATAGCAAACGCACTGCGCATTCAGGCCGCGCTGCATTGCCGCGAAGACACACCCGGATGACTTCAGAATTCTTTCACTCTTATTGCAAAGCGAGCATATTATGTCGAGTTAGGCAATGATTGCGAAATGCCTTGCAGTGCTAAGATGGTTTTATACTCTCACTAAGAGGCGTAAAAGATTTAGCCACAAAATAATCGTAACATTCGTTTTTACAAGCATCCAATTACTCCTAACATGGATCTTTTAATTCAAACAACTCTTTTCTCCACGCTAAATGAAGTGTTATCTTATGTAAAATAAAAATGGAAAATATCGTGATGTTCTAATCCCACGTGTACTTGCCATAAACGATTGCATTTAGCTGCCGCTTTAACTCGATTAATTATCTTTAATGAAAACCAATTAAAGCTCGTCAATACATATGAAATCGCAGCCATTGCGAAAACGGATTAATATCAAAGATTCGCCGCCAAATAAAAACGATACTCCCGCTTTGATTTCGTAATCTATAAAAAACAGATTTGCGTCACTTCGTTAAACCGCTCGAAAATTTATTTCTTTGCAATATTATACTCCAAAAAAAAAATTAACGTAGATTTAATATCAATACGGTAAAATTATATATATATATATATATATATATATATATATATATATATATATA
>NW_012130088.1:1160558-1163889 GCF_000143395.1 Atta cephalotes
ATATATATATATATATATATATATATATATATATATATATATATATACACTGATATGTGTTAAATCCATACCATATTTTTTTGAATGTATACTGTCATGAATTATATACAACTCAGATATATCAAAAAATTAAAAGAGCGGGCTAATGAGAGTGAAGCATTCGAATGTGAGTCCAAATTAAATAAATTGAAAATTTACACCCAACCAAATTGGCGCAACGCTTACAGCGCTTCATTCTCATTAGCCCGCTCTTTATTTTTAATTTTTTGACATTTTCAAGAGTGCGTACAATTTTAAATCACTATTTAGGTTGTCTTAATTAATTATCCTTTTTAATTGTTTCAAATATATCATTTTCTACATTAAATTATAAAAATAATCAATAAATTATGACTACACCAACATAATACCAAAAAGAGCTAAACTATGAAATACAAATATAGTCGTGAGTATTTCTATTTTACGAATTAGCATTAATATAAATAACCTATCTATCAAAAATTTAAATCTATTTTCAAGTCTGTAGCTATAAAAATTATAAGATAAAGAAAAGGAATATAGAATAAAGAAAAGGAAAAATCTTGCTGTTATTCGCTTTGAGCTTTCATTAATAAGAAACGCCACTTTCAAGGTACTAAAATGTCAATTGTCTAAACGAGCAAAACTAAAATTCAAGATTGGCCACGGTGAAATGGAAACGATCGTTTCAAAGTGTCGCGCGTTATGTCGTCAACAGTGTCCTTTAGCATTAAAATCGCCTCGCAGGTGAGGTGACAAAGGGACGACCTAAGCTTTGACGACAGGTAGACACGTTGGCGTCCGACCTTATAAACTCTCAGGGCCCTGGGAAGATGAGTCTAGCGCCTCCGTATACCTCATGTAACTAACATTAGATGCATAATGCATGGATAGGTGGCCGTGCTAGGTGTCGTCACGACAACGCTCTTGCAAGCCGCAACGCCTCTCCGCATGTGGAGGCGATCATCATAGCTGTAAGGACCAACAACAACTATTAGGTGATGAACTTATCGAGAACATCAAGTTCCCAATTTGATTTTAACACTAGAATCGCCGATAGTATCTCATTAAAGATACCGAAGATGCCAATTTGGTATTCTTGTTTTCGATTAGTTACTCGAAAAAGTTATTTTCATTATTATTCGTATCGTTATAATTATTTATATTATATTCACGTATTTTTTCAATATTCTGTATCTCTAATAAAAAAGAAAAAAAATTTTAATAGCAGATAATCTAAAATGGCAGTTTTAGTCAACGTATGTTAAAATAATGAATAGTAGAACAATAAATAGTAGGCGTTGTGTACAGATTACGATAAAACATTGACGAGACCTTATAGAATTTTGTTCATGATTTTCAATAACAATTTTGTGAATGAAATAAAATTAATAGTTACAGTAAAAATTTCAAATGCTAAAATACAACATCGAGCAATTACATAGCTAATAAATGTACGGTATCAACAAGTAGCAATATTTTCCGAAGAGACAACAGTGGTTTTTAAGATTCGCGCACTGATGTGCGCCTATACGCACCCCATCTGAGATATTCACCGATACAGTATTATAAACCATTGTAATGGTAATGCAACGCATGTTCGGCGACTCGATATATATCACTTTCTATCGATGCAATTATTCCATGATTTTATCGTCGTTCGCTGCTTGCGATCTTGACTACTGCGTTCTTAAAGAAAGAATCGCAATACACAAGAGATATTCAGATATCTACGATAATCGAAAGAATTTTAACATTTTCGAAATAATTCTTTGTGTCTATTATATATTACAATAATAATACAAATATTAATAATAAGAACAAACAGCAGTTAAAAAATGTGTTAAATTTAACATATTTCGAGTATATTAAATCTTTATGATAATTTAAGATAAATATATTAAAAAATAACAAATATTATAAAATTAACATAAAAAATGACACTTTATGAATTTTTAACTAAACACTTTGAAAGTAAAATGTGAAAGCACATTTTTCCAGTAAAATTAATATTTATAATATATTAAACATATACATTTGATATTATTAGAATTTACATTTTAACATTATATTTATTTTTATGTTATTTGTTAACTTATTCATAAATTATGTTATTATATTCTAACACTAAGAAATGTTAAATATTAATTTAATACAAAATATTTAAATGACGCAATGATATTATGTTAAATTAATATCAGGAATGTTAAAAATTCAACACAAAAATTTTAACAAGCACCGATTTATGTAAATATTAAATATTTTTTTACTGTGCGTAGACTCTCTAATTTTCTTGATCTTCTTTAAAGGAAAATTGTTCTGAGAAGATTAAGAGCGTATAATCTAAGAAAAGAGACAGCACATCGCTCATCTAAAGTTAGTTAAACCCGACATCAGTGCACCCGACCTAAACTTCCCGCTCCATACATCGTTCTGCTTCCAAAGAACTTATCGTCGCGGCATGCAAATGTCCCGATGAAACAATTAAGTCACCTACGAACGAGCGAGCGAGCCGGGAGCAAAGATGATGCAAAGCGCGTATATGCCGCGAGTACCCGTGGCGCGGCATAAATCATCCGATTCGCAGCGGTAATGATACTCCGCGACAGCTCGGTAGCGCATTATGTATGCATTTGCAGCGTTACTCGCCGCAATTACAACCGCACACGTAGCGCGACGTGCCGGTGGTAATGTTGCTGTGTAGTACCTATCCGACCGCGACTGTCAATGATTTTAAATCGATTTATCGAAGAACGTCGGGAGGAAGTATCCGGATAAGTCTCGAGTGTCGCTGCTTCACGAAGTATTATTGTCCATAAGTTTTATGCACATACTTCACTGTTAGATTAAAAAAGTAATGATAATACAATTTCTTGAGTTAAATAACATTTTATTATTTTGAACTTCTATATGTTGTTAAAATGTGAATTAATTTATTTCTGTGATTGAGTTATTTGTTCCGAAGTAAACAACATCCATATTAACATATTCGCTTAGTAAATAATGATAATAAACTAAATTTGAATACATTTCAAATTTAATACATTTCTTGAGTTAAATTGTTTAATAGTTAATCTTTAAATAGATAGGCCACACACATTACATGTAATTATCTTAACAATCATATTCTGGAAGAGGAAAATAAAAGTTTATCCAGAAATTTTAAAGTTCATTATTTTTATATTCTTTTATCTCTTAAAGGTACTTTTATCTCTTAAAGTAATGTAAATTTAATTATCTACACTGAAAAAAAATATAATCAATTTTAATAAATATTTAGTTGAATACTGCCAACTAAATATTTATTAAATAT
>NW_012130088.1:1164352-1168358 GCF_000143395.1 Atta cephalotes
ATATTCACTGTAAGTAAATGTTTAGTTGGCAGTGTTGAATATTTATTAAAATTAACTATATTTTTTTCAGTGTATATACTTAATTAAAAAATATCATATAAAGATAAAGTTCTTTTTTTAAATATATTGAGCATCCCATCTACCTATTTAAAAGGATAACATATTGAATAAGAGCAGTGGCGACTTATAAAAATGGTTAAAATTAATTGAAATTAATTGAAATTAATTGGACATTATGAATTTAACAGCTTAATGCTATAAGAATCTATAATAACCAGCATTGACACTAATTAAAAACCTAATTAACTAACAAGTACATCAAAAGTATGTCAAAAGTTGTATTAATGACATTACTAATCGTGTAATTATTACTAAGGCATAGATTGGTCGAAAGAGCGGTGGAGCGAATCCTGGTTGGTCGGCTTTTCTGAACAATAGAGCATCCGAGACATTGGATATATCATCGGAGCAAAGAACAAGCCATGCCGCTAAGCGGCTTCTAGCGACGCATGAATATAATATGGGCATTAATAAATCCAAGCAGGCGTATTAATACGGGCTAATGTATGCACATGCGGCATTTGTTACACGTCATTTTTATGATTTTTATCGGGTCCCAGCCCTGGTAGCGTCACAATAGCTAACCATCGTTGTTGCCCGTCCATGAACAACGCACTCTCCACCGACTACTCCGCTTGTTCCTGTTTAGTATATATATCGCAAGGCATCCCGCTTCCGGTACCGAAGCTTGTCGAGGGAACTTGTCGTGGCTTGACTTATCTTGAATGTCTCTCACGGACCGTGTCACGACTAATCGCCCTCGAGAGCAAATATCAGGATGCTTCGATTGATCAGTACTCTCGTCTTACAACGATCTCTAACCCCGTGACTAAGAAACGATACATAAATAGTCGAAGGAAATAAAAGTGGAAATATACGTATAATTAGCGCATTATATAACAACTGACATATTCATTTATTTTATAAAATAAATTAATTATTTATTATAATTAATTTATTTTATAAAATAATATATTTATAAATAATAGTATTAATTGTTCACCCTTGCATACGATCGATCATCCGTGTCCTATGATTTTTTTTTTCTTTGAAATACTAAAGTTTGATTTTTCATTTACTGATTAACTTGTTAGGTTTAATCTAATGATAAAATTGTATTTTTTTCTATGTATGGTTAATTACTAAACTGATGGTCTTGTAGTGAATAACTTTTAAAATTATTTGCATTACAAAATCATTAGTTTAATAATTATTCATAACTAAAAAAAAAACACAATTTTTTACATTATTATCAAGTTAAGTGAAGTTAAGTCTGAAAGTTAACCACAAGTTAACTAGATAATAAAAAATCGGGAAAGTAGATATCTAAATAATAATCTCTATCTTTTTTTTTAAATACATAATTTTATAAATACTTTTTAAAGATATTAAAGTATAAGAATCACTTGATAATTTTTTATACTTGTAAAAATGATGAGAATTAACTCGGACCCGAATGACTTATCATATGTAATAAAAAAACTGAAAAATCATGTACTAAAAAAAATACTAATATTATTCCCATCTTGCCTCTTTTTTATTTTCAAGTAATTATTCTATATTTTCAAGTAATTATCCTAAGCACTAAGCACACTTGTCAATAATCATTAAGCAATTGCAATAATCAAAGAAATCATATTCATAATAGAAGATGTAATAAAAATAAATTATAAAGATTTACACAGGAATTCATCGTTTGAGAATAGATTTCATCATTTTTTTTTTATCAATTCGGCCGGTTCTCATTTATTGTAAGAATAATTTTTCTAGCCGCTCTCGCTTCTCAATCGCATTAAAAATTGAGGTACTTTCTCAACCACGACTGTTGAAGTTTGTCGAAGTCCGTTTCGGCAGCCTTTCGGCTTGACGAATGAGCGGATGGAAAAAAAATGTCGTAACCAGAGAAAAGAAGGATTAGTGTGACATTTTTATGTAAAAGCAGATATACACTGTGAATGACAAACTGTTTCGAATGCTCGTTGTTTTACATTCCTTTGAATATCTTTATCTACTATTGTAAAACGCAGATTTATTTAAGAGAACTGCTAACGATAATTATCGAATATATCGATATTAATATACGAACATGTCGTTGCTAATTGCAAATGTTTTAACAACAATTTTTCAGATATTAATAAAAACTTGAATTAAACGCATGCTTAATTTATGCGATCTTACTTATGCATTTTGAGAAATAATCTTTTAAGCTTCTGAAGACTCTATCCATTTATTGGGATACGTTCTCACACTATTTATCCATGTATTTATAAATGCACACATAGGATCATATTCATAACTTATTCTTATTTCAAGATCGTTTTAAGTGATGTTTTAAAATGCTAATACTATTCTGTGATTGGCTTATGACTTATGACATCTAACAATTGTACTCAAGACGATCTTAAAAATAAGAACCCATGAATATCAGTCAATAGACACACATTTTAAACACATAATTATTATTTTAGCACACTTATTTAAAGTGAGAATATAATCTCATTTGCGATTAAGATTAAATTTTATAGAGTTTTGTTTTGACTAAAATATTAAATAAATTATTAGACAAATAAATTATTATTATTAAATGATTATATTATCAAATTGAAAAGCAAATCTTCTGCCTACATTGTAAACTATTCGAATCCAAAATATATCGAATCCAAAATGCAAGTTGCATTTATGCAATTTACACTACAATTATAAAAATAAATTTTTGAAAATTATTTACAAATTCATAGTTTAAATGCAGTTTAGTTTCATAAAATTGCAAAAACTTGAATATAAAAAGAAGCAAGAAGTAATGAAAAGAAAAATATATAATAATTTATGCGATATTTTTGATGCAATCTTACATTTTCAACAAGTATGATTTAAATTAATATTTAAATTAATATTTATTTACCGTCTTATATACACTGTTTTTTTTAATCATTCTAGGCTGCAATTTCTGCTATCAACTTCCTACCAGCATCGGCATTTTTTATACGGAGAGGTCTCATTAAATCTGCGCGATGCTGCTGCAGCATATCCCATGCACCGTGGGATTTCCGATACGCGAGGATGAGGAATGCAGATCTGTTCGTTCTCGGGGACGAGTGAACGGGACAGCAACAGCCGTCATTATTCGTCGGACATGCGCGCACACACACCGCGCGGATATAAATGTACTTGGACGCGTCGACAGGCGGGTTTGGACTTCAGGTGGCGATTCAATGCCCGTCCGCGGAAGGTCGTCCTTCCTATAGAGGAAAAAGCACACGCTCGAATGCGCGAACATAGGCAGATATTGAGAGAGAAAAGCAAACGCATAGAAAACGCGGAGGATGAGGAAAGAGGACGGACTATCACGCAAAAAGGAGCGTGCAGGACATCGAGGACGTGACAACTTCACCGACCATGTCGGTACTCGTTAACGGTAACATCGTGCACCTTCGACTCGGGAGTTAGCGGATGTGCATTCGTGTCGTTCGCACCGAGTTCTCGCCAAGTTCTATTGACATCGATATAATCGATTTGATAACAATATGGCACTTGCATGTCGCTCACATCCTTTTATTTAACCCTTAATCTAGCAAAAAACATTAATTAACAAAGAAAGTCCCACAAGTATAAAATTTTAAAAATCTGAAAGTTTAGAGAAGATGGATCTAATCACGAAAAAAATTTTTTAACTACTGGTTTTAAAACCGAATTACAGCATCTAAAAAAATTTTGTTCATAATTAGGTCCATCTATTGTAAACTTATTTAAGATTTTGTCCATTTTTTACATAGTAACTACAGGTAGAGCGTCTTGATTAGCAATACCTAAGTTTTACTTTTCAGTTATTGAACAAAGTTAATATAATTAATATTACATTAACTCTGTGTGTGTATGTGTGTGTGTGTGTGTGTGTGTGTGTGTGTGTGTGTGTGTGTGTGTGTGTGTGTGTGTGTGTGTTGTGTTG
>NW_012130088.1:1169065-1201445 GCF_000143395.1 Atta cephalotes
GTAGACGTAAGTACGTAAGTAAGTAAGATTGTTCTATACTATATATATAATATAATATATATATATATATATATATATATATATATATATATATATATATATTACAAAATACGAGAAAGATAAATAGAAAATAGTATCGAAGAAAAGCGTGTTAATCTAAAGAGAGAAAGAGAGAAATATAATATAAATATATTTTATCACGCCGGCAGTGAAACGAGAATAAAGAAAAAGAAACTCTACGTACTTCCACACAAAACAACATTGACAATATATCGTTCTGGCGAAAATGCACAAAATGCATACTGGATGAACCATAGTAAACGCGTGTCAGTAAATAAATTGGTCCAACGGTGAGATAACATACTCAGGGCGGCGGAATAAATAACGGACGTTAACGGCATCGCGCGAAAGCGAGGCGTCTTAACGGCCGCATCCTGTTTATCGCCATAATGCGTGGTGTGCATATACGGTATGCCTGTTGTGTACCATTAATCGGCAATAAAGCGCCGTTTGGTCCTGAAGATCGCGCCAATAAAACGGTCGGAATTACAGCTCCGGCCAGCCGATCGCGACAAGCGAAAGAACGAACGAACGGCCGACGGTGACACAAAAAGTCAATCATTATTAACGCGTTAGCATAAACCCCCATCGGAGCCGTGTGGTCGTCTACCGCCAACGAAGGTGGCAAAAACGATTGTCCGCCGATGTTAAATGAGCCTCCGCATCGCGACTATTGACAATGACTATCCAGAGAGAGTCCAGCCGTCTTCCGAGGAAGCCTCGTGAAGGCTCGTTGAGCACGACGACGTGCCACCGCGGAAACTGCGGCCGGAGTTACGGCCTCGTAGTCGCTATCGCGTCCAACGCGACGGGTCGAATGGATCTTGAAGTACGTATCCAAGCTCGGCAATAAATGTCGTAAGAAGAGAGAGCCTAAGCCAGTAATGACGCCCAGTCGCGGTGGTGAGTGTCGTCACGCGTGGCCGACCCGGGGGAAGTGACGGCTCGTCGGGAAAAAAATCCGACGTCACGGATCGTTTAAAGAGCCGCCTGTTGTCGAAATGATCCGTGACGTTCAAATCCTCATCGTGACGAGCCTTACATATTGGATTCTTTTCAACGTCTCGGAGAGGAAATGAAAAGTCAGAAAATCATAGAACCATGGTAATTCGTGAAGGGAGCAAAAACGCACGATTTATCTATTGTACAATAGCGTGCTGTTTTTAGAGAATAAACTATCATTATAAAATGGACTGTAAATATTTAAAAAATTGATATATTCAATAATATTAAAAGTACATAAATGAAAAGATGTGCATATATCTCTCTGAAAAATGTAGCATAAAATGTAAAATAAAAAATGCATATATAGAAAAACAAAAATTTTCTATTTGTATTTACTAATATCCATTTCTACTAATGTAAATTCATTTTAACCAGTCTTCAACTTACTTTTTATTTTTTTCTAGTTGAACATAAAAAGGTAATTCAGTGAGATAATTAATCTACATAATAAAGAAATGGACATAAGAAATATAGCATAAATGTAAAACAAAAAATGCACATGGGAAAATAGAAGCTTTTCTATAATTTGCAGTATTTCCTTAATGTCCATTTCTACCAATGTGAATTAATTTTAACTTCGCTCTAATTTACTTTTTTCAAAAGATTATTATAAAAAGATAATGAGTAAATTAAAATGAAATTAAAGTTAATTTACATTGATAGAAAGGAATTAAGACTAATGGAGAAAAATAAATTCTTGGCTAATCGATCGAACCACCCTTACCTTTGAATCAGATCGCATTTGCATTGCGTGCACGGTCTACACGACGCCAATGCACAACAGCCCCTACGCGAAGCGCAAATTTCCCATCGCCCACGAAATTATTCAGACTGTAGAAACGTTATATCGTTGTAAGACTTTTTCCAAGCAAAATAGTACCCGTAATGACGAGAGCGTAACGCACGTAATACAAAACAACAAAAAAAGACGCGAGGAACTGGAGGGTTGAATGAGGTTCGCGACCGACCAGCTGGGGTTGCCATCGGTTGCCATTATCATGTGAAATATTAAGCATCGACCACGATAATTACCGCGATGCGAGCGACGCGGCTCCGATTAGATCTAAGGCGGCCGGCTAATGCTGTTAATTGCAATGGATTGCGTAATTGTCGGCGCGAAGGGTATCCGCCTCGGGTGCTGTGCACACTTTAATACACGCGTGTCAGAGCGCGTAACGTGTGCGATTATATAGAGAGGGGAGAAAGAGACAGGTACAACTCGAGATAAGGAATAATAAGGCGGGCACGCTCTCATACTTTCCTTCTTAATACGCAAATTACGATTCCGCGCCACGTTCGCTGTGCAACCGAGTGCATCTTACGTAAGCTGTGCGATAAATTAATGTCGATTCTGAAGCGTGGCTGAAAAATAGATTTGTGCTCGCAAACGTAATTGCGCGCGATTATCCAAATAAAGCTGTGAAAACATACAAATAACGATCTGTAATATATTCTATACGCGGCGAGCTTTCAATTTTTTAGACTTTTACAAATGTTTGCGCTAAAACCGAATATACATATCTTACGTAAAATATGTATGTGATCAATTAATGTCAATCTCATATGCTTAAAAAAATCTGTGCGCAATTGCACGCGTATTGTACGCGATATAAAAAGTCGTTCAAATAAGATGAAAATAAACTAATGTCTGTCATATCCTTTCTAATTTCATAAATTTCTTACGAGTTTCCATTCGTTGAAATCGTCTTATGTAATATTCACACGAGTTAATATCAAAAAGTTAATATCAATATTATATATCTTGAAAATAAATCAAATACAATTTAGTTATAAGAAAAGTGATATACAAAAAGTAATATTTTTTAATTTATCTAATTATAAACTTATCTCATAAGACCAGCAATATTCTCCAAATTTCTTGGAATGAAATCTCATCCTCCAAAAGATTTAAAATATTACCACTAATAAAAGAGTAAACAATTTACACTCTTGAATAAGAATGGTCGATTTTTTATTCTTTTTTTAGTGATTTCACACTTTTGGAATAAGATTTATTCCAAAAAAAAGATAAGTTACTTACTCGTTATTTCCTTTGGAATTACTTTCCTTTGAATCTCACTCAAAAAAAGAGTGAAAATCTGCCACTTTTATAAAGCGCAAATTTTTCATTCTTTTCCAATAACGACATTTGATTTTTGTATTTTAACTCTTTTAGAGTAAGATTTCACTCCAAGAAACTTAGAAAGCAGAGCAATAACTAAAAATTATTTTACTAATCCAATTCTCAATCTTTTTTACGAGTCTCTTTCAATCAATTAGTGAAGAGAAATCTTAGAAAGAGATAAAACACCGGAAACAATGTACATGATATAAGAAAAGCTATAATAAAAGATACTTTGTTATGCACCGGATGTTATAAATCATATATTATTAGTCCCAGACAATTATACATCGATAGAAAATTGTGCATTAAATTAATGCTCTATGTAGATTATTATATGTAATTTTGTAAACAACAACGATATTAGTCGATTCATAAATTTACGAGCGAGGAAGAAATCTTGAATAGGATAATTAATCCCCTTTCACATTTTTGTACAAAGAACTGCAGACTCAGAAAGAAGAGTATCAATCATTAAGCATATTATAAATTTATATACTATTAATATATATAAAACGGAGTATCATATCGTATAAAAATAATTTTTAATTTTAATTTATTGATATATAAAGAAAAATATCGTGGACAACTTGATATTCATTGTAAATATTTATACGATAACAGTGATAGATTTGGAATTTTTTAAATTAGATGACCATTCAAATGTTAATACTAAGATTTTCCATACAAAAAACTTATGTCACCTCGTGAAGAAGTAGAATTTCGTTGCAATTTAGAACGCCGCCTGATTCTCGTTCTTTTGCACGACTATAAAAGAATAAAGCAGACTGAAGTATGCTAAAAAGATACACGTATGTTGGTTACTAAAGACCATGCCACACAGGAAAATAAATGATCCCATTACAACCATAAATCAATCGTCGCAAAAAGAGCCAAAGTTACTGACACAGGCAGAATGATATGCAGGGATATAAAGAAATCCATATCCACACAAAGAAAACAAAGATGTTATCGCAAATTCATATTGGATCTCTTTCATTGCATTTAAAAAAAAAAATTCTTTTTAAAGAAAAATTTATTTTGAGTTTATAAAAAGTTTTATCCTTGAGGTCTTATCTTACAGATTTTTATCCTTGAAAATATCCAAATTATTTATTGAAACGTGTCAAAACTAGACAATATCTCGAATTAAAAATTTAAAAGTTTCTCTAAAATAAATTTTTCCTGCGTATCACACAGTTTTATAATCGCATCTTTACGACGTCAGATTGCGCTCGAAAAATACAAAATAAATATGAGAAGAATTGAGAAATGATTCAACGGATTGTCAAAAGAAACTCTTCTCCCCCGAGATCCAAGCGGCTCTTTCTGTAATCGCGGTTTCGTTTTCTTATTCGCACGGTATGTTTAGGAGCTGTTGGAGCATCCTTCGGGGTCATGGATTTGCAGGGAAAAAGCGTGCCAGGTAATTTGTGACGAGGTGCTGACGGCGCGATGCAAGCTCGAACATGCACGCACCCTTTGTTACGTGTATATACATATATATCTTTATACTTGTACGTAAATACACGACAATGTCGGCGGCAGTGACGACGACAAAGGCGCGACTCGCGCGCGATTGCTCTCATTAGGCGCAAATGTGTAGATAATTTGATAAAAGCGCGGATTCCAATGTCACGTAAATGTAGGATATATATATGGTTCCGAATCATTTAAAGATCACGTCATTCCTGCGCTCGTGGTTCTGTTAAATTTGTTCGTTGTTCTGTTGAAATGCCACGTGGCATTTTCTTACGTCAAAGATACCATCTCTCGATAATGACTCGATCCAAAAGAAAGGAAAAATATGTGAATTAAATATATACAATCAGGATGTTTACTAAAATCTTGTAAAACATTCCTAAGATTCCTGGATTTTTCAAATTTTTTAATTCAAAATTCTGGACAAAATTAGAGAATTTTTTAATACAAATACCTTGAAGTAAATTGTAATGTAAGTAACGCAAAAAATTATATATTATGAATTAATAAAAAATTGAGATTCTACGAAACTATATATCTATTCCGAAAAAGATGATCGCAAAAATAATATTTTCAGAAAGAAACAGAATTTAAATTAAAAAAAAATAAAATTTGCAAAATTTTCTTGAATACTAATAGTTTCACAAAAATCTTTAATTTTTTAATAAAAAAAAATTTCTTAAAAATTTCAGATTTTCTAGGTTTTTCTAAGTAGTAAGCATCACACATTTTTTTTTCGATATCGATATTAATCAGGGATATTTAATTCAGCCAAAAAAACGACAAGAATTCATAGTTTAATTATACAACTGAAAAAGTTTTAAAAAGAAATTTTTATGAATCATACATGAGAAGGCGTGTCATCGTGAGGCATCATATGTAGATTACCTGTACGTAGAATACAAATTCCTACATCATTTTTCAATCTTTTTTCTTCGTTGCTTCTTTTTGAGTTGCATTTATCTTTACGATCCTTCCATTTTTCATGTTTTCATTTTCTCATCTTTCCATTTTTTTCAAATTTTGACAAAAATTCGCTTTATGTAATCTACTCAGAAATATATAGTTATTCTAATATCTTTCATATGTGATCGTTCGGAAAAAAGCAATGAATCATGCATGTATACTATTATCCTACATCAACGTAACCAGTCACACGAAAAGAAGAACAAATTTGCTAAAATATCTAAAAATTTAGCTAATACAGATTTAAAAATAATTTTGTTTGGATCATCAAAATAATTATAAGATAATACTTTAATAATTATACTTCATATTAATAATTATTAATCATACTTTAATAATTATGTAAGATACTCAAATTGGTTGCTAGAATGTCAAAACTTTTTGCAGTATTAATGTGTAAGCATACATAATTATTTTAATCATCAAACAAAATTATTTTCAGATTTGTATCTAGATAAATTTTTAGATAATAAGGCAAAATATCGTATTTTCAATATTTATTCATTACATCTTATTACATATATAAAAAATATGCAAGATTTTTTCCAACGAGAATTACTCGTTGTAAGTATCGATATTTACAAGGACCACATGGATCGCAAGCCATAAAGTGTGTGAAATTCTACTTTCGATATGTAAAATCGGAACGAACGAAGTATTAATAATCGCCAGCGTATAGATATTCGGCTCGTTCCGAAACGAAAATGAGTCGTTCGCGATGACTAAATACGAGAAACGCGATAAAACCTGCGTTACACGTAGGCGTGTCTACTTTCCATGGTAAGTGCTCTCAGAGCGTCGAAAAGGACCGAGCGATTAAATTACAACGACAAGTTCGATTCTCTACTTAAACAAAGGACAGGTTATTGTTCTGCCTTCTTTTCGTCCTTGATGATGAAGTTACATGGACTTTCGCGCATTTAAAACTATCGTCGCCTTGTCAAATATAATACCTTTATTAATAATCGATTAACAAAGTAAATTAATTTATCATAGAAACTGTCAAATGACAAAATAAAATATCCCGAGAGGACGCTAAATAGCAGTAGACAAATATTAATGTCTAATAATAATAAGAAGATTTCATCAGTAATATATAAATAAATTCAAGTAATAAATTTCAAGCTATTTTATAAGTTTCTGCAATAACAGTATTCTTTTCTACAATTTTATATATGCAATTTTTATATTAATGTAAATATTTCAAAAAAAAATCAATGCTGTAAATATATTTAACATAAATTTCCTTGTATGATTACAGATTTATAATTGCAAAATCGTCATAAGATTTCAACATTAGAGATAAAATATCATAAATTATCTTACTTTCTACCTTAACTTTGCAACGTATATTGATTCGCAAAACGAAATTATCTCTTCTACATAAATTTAACTCTTCATACTGAGGAAGAATTTGTAATATAGTTACGCTGGATTTATAAGATCCATTTAATTTAAATTAATTAAAAGTTACTTTAATTAATTTTCAGAAACCATACTGACATAACTCGTAGATATTAAAAAATAAAATGAATAGTATTATAAGTATATTTTGATAATAATTCAAATTTACAGATGAAATATAAAAATTAAATTAAATTTTTTGACATTTTTTACATAGAGATTTATAAGTTTGAGTTATAAGATTGAGTTAGCTCCAAAGTCAATTTTATAATAATAGTGCGTAATCATGAGCTCAAAAAGTTGATATCCCAAATTAATCTACTTCACGTTCACGTGTTCATAAATATTCTTTCTTCTTTCTCCAGAATTTCGCAAGCACGAAGTGCGTCTCTCATGTTCAACCGACTCCACCCCAACCTGTATCCCAGTCTTATCTTCGGATCGTCGCAGCGTTAATGAAGCGGATCGTTGCTCGGTGTACACCTAACCGATGAGCCGAGTCGTGGAACGCGTCGTGCGCGACGCTCACTTGCTCGACATTCCATACAAATGTTTCAGCCGATCAGATTATTCGCTCTGGCTGATGCAGCAGCCCGACCTCCCTCTGTTCCCTCCCCCAGCCACATCTCTCTTTTTTTCTTCTCCGCAACGACAATCGCCGTGGCGCGTCCTGCGTTCCGTGGATTCACAGTCCGCCGAACATAGTTAAAGAGACGCGTGCATCATCGTTGCGTTTTCAACATCCATACACCGTCTCTAAGTCAAAATCAACTTGCTCTTGAAATTACCATCAGAAGAAGATGAAATGTTCTCGTCTTGTTAAATTAGATATCTACAAGTAGTACAAGCCGCGAGAGTTTTTGGTAGACTAAAACACGAGATTTATTGTACATTGTATGTTACAGCGACGTGCTGATGCTGCAACATCAGACTTAATGAAAGAAATTGCTCTTTTTCTATTTATAATTAAAAGATGTAAATAAAAACTGAACTTTTAGCTTGCATTATCTTGTTTCTTTAAAAAATTTAATCTTATATCTTTGATATTATTTTTACTCTTTTAAACGTCTTTTCAGTATGACATACTCATTTTTTTTCAATAGTTTTTCAATATTCTCTCCATTACTAACATTTTTTTATTAATAAAAATACATACACATATATTTCTGTGTGCGAATTGTTCTACAAATATTTCCCTTCTTTTTGAAAGACCATCTGATCATCTGATTATACTGTTATCCTTCCGGCATATTGATCTGTATTCCCTTTTCTCCGTATCTCAGTAAAGCTATTATTATTATTATTATTGCACTAAAAAAAAGATTGACTGCTGCAGCAAATTAGATGGTAAAATATGGCATAGCATTTTTAATTGACTGTGTTAGCCAATTTTAGGTTGCAATAGCCAATTATTGGTTGCGTTAGTCTATCCGCAATGTCAGTATAGGATTTCAATAGGATAACACAACCAAAAATTGGCTGCTGCAATCATTAAAAATGTTATGCCATACTTTACTATCTAATTTGCTGCAGCAATCTATCCTTTTTTCAGTGTATTATTACTATTATTATTATTATTGTTGTTGTTGTTGTTGTTGTTGTTGTTATTGTTATTTTATTATTACATTTTATTATTACATTTATTTGATAGTTATGTTCTTTAAAATTTGACGTTTAGATTTAAAAAAATTTTTTACTTATAAAAATTTACTTATAAAAATTATAAGCAACCGAATTGGGTAATTAGGAATACACTAGTATGTTGTTTTCGTAGTAAAGCATAAGGGTTACATTAGATTATATCGTATTTCCACTTTTCCTCGAACGTTTTTATTACACTATTACGTGCAAAAATGTGTGTTCATCAGTGTATAAATTGTATATGAGTGCTTATACTGCGCTAATAGTGTATTGACCTCAGGTTCGCGAGTTCACTAAGTCTAAATGACTATGCAAATCAGTCATCTCTATAGGAGAAGCTACTCTTTAATAGGATTTTAAATACCACGACATCTATGTTGAACGGTACGATGCCATTATGTTTTAGTGTTATGTATATTCCGACATTTAGTTATTACAGTAACGTGCATTAAGACAGAAAACATTATAAGCTCATTCTAAAAGATGAGATAATACGCAAAGCTAATTTTATCAGCTTTTGACATGATAATTATTTATTAACATGTATTTCTGATATATAATATTAAAATATACGCACAAGCATTCTTTAATAAATTCAGATCCTTCTCAAATAAAATGCGTCCATAATTTGCCAAAGAATACAAATATATTGCAAGTCTCTTTTTAAAAACAACTTATATAAGTCTTCATGTATACATCGACAATGTACATCTTCGCAGTAACCAGAATTACATTTCAAATAATCTCCATTTGTCTTTTTCTTCAAACCGTAAATCGTTAATCGCGATTTGACATACAAGTTGTATGCGCTCATTATTTTTTATCGAGCATAAGTCTTAAGATAAACGCGCCGAATATCCGTGTATTTGCATAAGACACGTATCACGCGAACGAATCGATCGTGGATGCTGCGTGCTTCTCAGTAGCGGTCCCTCTCGCGAGGTAGACTTAAATTACTCCTGCGCCTTAAAGCGACACACGCGCCTTAAAAGCTCTCGTACGAGACACTCGTTTCATTCGCGATACTTATCGGCACGTAAGTACACAATACGGCCAGTTCGACTTTAAAGAATGTCGATATACACGAGCGATACGCGCTTACGTTTTTATTACAGAATGTAAAAACTTCGACGTATTCACCGAATGTTACAAGGTGTATCTTTGCATGTACGCATATAACAGGTAAGCGGGAAATTTATGTCAGCAAGATAAGCATAACTGCTATCAAGATAATTGAGAAATTCGCGAATATGTTTCCGTCAATTCCCGCTTGTTCGAAGAAATATGGAAACATTATCTTATTCTTTTAAATATGCGTAATAAAGTTTTCTAAAAAAAAAATACGTATGTAATATATCTATTAATATATTCTTTCTTAAAGAAGATTTGTAGCGTTTTTGTAGATATTTACTATTGAACTCATACTGTCAAATCATATCCAAATCGAATTATTTTTAATCATTTCATAGGTCGCTATTGCTTCTATTCAATATGTGTCATTAATTAAAATAATAGAATTAAATAATTTAACTCAAGAAAATGTATTGCATTTAACTCAAATTTATTATTTATTAAGCACATATGTTAATATAAATTATATTCATTTATTAAGAAATTATTAACAACGGAAATGGATTCATTGTGACACACATAGAAGTTGAAAATAACAAAATATTATTTAATTCAAGAAATTGAGATTACCATTACTCTGTTAATATTGAACAGCATGATGTCTTAATTTACGATTACAAATTTATAATTAATAAATTTAATACGTAACAAATGCAACAATATGTTTTGATTCTCGAAATCAATAAAACGCTTAATTGATCTTAACTTGTTCGTCGTAATATTTCGAACATGTCTCTTCCATCAAATCTCTTATTAGTTTGACATAAAGAGGCACAGAAATCGCAAACAGATTCGAGATTGTCGATTTTCTGCGCGAGGGGGTCCGATAATTTCGCCGAAGCAGACAAGGCAAGAGCGGCGGGGCGCGAGCTGTGGGAACCTTAAGTAATTTATAGGATGTAGTAACGGTATTTTTACAACATTGGACATTGCAGCATGGGAACGGCAGAAAACCGGCAAAAAACTAGAACTGCGCGATCGAGGTCGCAGCTTACCCGCCCACGAGCGCTAGACAGGCATTGTCTCGCGCATCTTAAAAACGCGTTCTCGTTTAAGGCAGGATCTCCTCTTCCCACCGTAAATCACGATGATGAGCTTAAATGATGCGCCGCGCCGCGCGTTCGCCTAGTTAACTCTATATTTTTCATTCTCCTACCATGCGCGCCGCGCTGCGTAATTATTAAAATGCATCCAGGAAGCGTGCAGTTCACGCATACAAACGATTATGTTGTTTCGGCTCATTCAACGATGCCTTTATATACCATCTGCCTTAATGACTTTATCTACTTTTCGCGCTAATAATCATGCTGTGGAAACTGTTTTGAATAAATCATTAAATAGGCGAATATAAATCTTTCCTACATAGAAAAAAAATCTTCCTTATCTTACTAAAATATATATATAAAAATTTAGTTAGATATATAGATCTGAAAATAAGTTTATTTAACTATCAAATTAACTTATGTAGAATGCTCAAATTGATTGCTAAAATCTCTCATTCTTGTATAGCATTGGTCATTATACTTGAGTTTCTTAAATAATTTTTTTCATGATCCAATAAAATTATTTTTATATATCTAGATAAATTTTTATTTTATTTTTCAGCGAAATCATTTTTTCTGTATACTATACTCACTTTTTGTAAAGATCTTTATACAATTACAAAAAAGTTTCAATAATTAAATCTACTTTTTATAAATATTATTAAAAATTAACGAAAACATAAAATTACACTTTAATTATTCCAATTCTTTCATCAACCTATACTAATTCAAAAATTAAGATAAGTGACTGCCGGTGTGTTAATAAGCAGTATATGAAAACAAATCAAATGTCTATTCATAATATATTAGTTACACGATATATTTCGAATTTCATGGTTATTACAGAAACTTCTAGGTATATGACAGCTACGAGGGACACCGCGTGTGTCGCGATAATTATCGCGCGGCGGGAACGCAACGTGAATCCCCGTGGACTTAGAACGATAATTATAGTTCACAAAAAGCGGTTGTAAATCGACTAATGTTTGCAAAAACTTACACGACGCAAAGTGAGAATGCTGTGAGACGAATATGATGAAAGTGCAATTCGGGATTCAGACGAGCGAAAGTAAGAACGTAGCTTAAGTTCCTCAATTCTCTTTCTATGACAGTAATTGTATTATTTAAAAATAAAGCGATGGGACTTACATTATAGTTTTTCTTACATTGTATACAGAGAAATGAGAAAATATAGATGAGAAAATACGAGAGAAATCCAAACGATAAAGTCATCCGACAGCTTCTCCTCCGTTTACTTCTTAATCGGCTTCGCGGAACCCACTAGCCGCACAATATTATTTGACAATAGTTGGATTATAGACGAAAGACACGGCGGCAGGTGGATATAAAGGTAGACGTCGGTTTTCATGAGAATACAAAGCCTAATCAGGCAGAAGGAGCGGCATCCAGGAGAGCCATCACCTGGATTGCTTTATTACATCGTCATCGTCCTTCTCCCGCTTCAAACCTCTCGAGAAGTGACCAACTAGTATTTCGTAATAGTCAGAAAGATCTATTGTAAATCAACTGAAACCATTAAAAATTTCGCAACAATTAACTAACGGTAATCAAATATCGGGATGCAGAGAAGATCATACAGCGTGCGTGATTGAAATTGGAGATTGAATCGGATTTTAAATTAGAAATATCCTACATTGATTCACGTCGAGACTCATTGCGTCGCTGCATACTAATTTTCTCGATTGCTTGAAAAGTACTGGGCTTTTCTCTTGATTGTTCAATTTTATGTGTACCTTTCACTTATTGTTATCAATAAATCAATTATTTGATATTATCTGTCGCTTTACTATGTATATTATTAATATCATTTACTTTTACATGTTATTTTAATATTTTAATTATCGTATAATAATCGTTCTGAGCATTTTATTTTTATACCTTATTTATATCAGAAAAATTTATTTATGAGAAGATTAGGTGCAATTTAAATTATATCAATCAAATTTGAGTTATTTGTAATTTGACATTATGATTAAATAGTGAATTATTACAAGTATATAATATTGCAAATCACACTTCTATTTGCTCGGATTAGGAAAAAACTTCGATGAGTAGATCTGCTCTCGACGTTGGAATAATGATAATCAATGATGAAAATTGATAAGAGGGGCAACCAAAAAATAGAATTATATCTTCAGGACACGATAGTGCAAAATGTTTTCTTTCTTAAAGTGGCGTTTAACGTAGCGATTGTGAACTTCGCAAAGTGAACTCTAAAGGAAAGCCATAAGCGGGAAAATCATCGCATCGAAGTCAATTTTTTTATTAAGACAGCTATCATATAAAAGCAATTGAGAGTGCCGGAAACAACGCCATTAACACCATTCGCGATTAATGTGCACCCGACACGCATCGTCCTCCGCTCAAATATTGGGCAAGCTATTCTCAAGATATTTTCGAGGACAGATTTTCGCGCGCGTTATATACAATGATACGCCAACACATGGTGATCCTCTTCTCTCTTAATTAAAAATAACGATTGCTCGATTGCCGAGGTGTGGAGAGACATAATTGACAACGGCGGTATTCGTCGAAACGGGATTGACACGGATATAATCATAATTTCCCTCTCTATTTCACATTTTTCTCAGCCGCATCCGTGGTGCATCCCACTGCAATTGACACAATCGCGACTCAGCACCGCGGATGTTCAAGGACATGCCTGCCTGTCGCCTTCGTACCCTATCGCGTATGTCCGTTCTCTACCGGTTGCGCGATTCTGAGAGAATGGAACGTCGTACAAAATAGCAAAATTCCACAACAGCGCGTAAATCGTAGAGAAACGCGCGATAATGTAGGAATTTTATAAGTCAAATTAATGCCTGTGTCATTAATACTATGTCGTACACTAATTTGACTCTGGCTAATAACAAGTAGTTAGAGTCTCTAATAATTAATTCGCATGATTACTTGAATGAAAGATACGTTTAGATATAATTCATTAGAATTTAATTTAATTAAAGAATTTATTTTCTCATATCTTTTTAGATATCAATTATCTGTATATAACGTTACATTTTCGTAAGATGACAACAATCCACATTAGATTAACATTTAACTACATTAAACTTTTGTCATTCATTTATATTTGTATCACTTATAATTAGTGTACTTGACTATAATTAGTACTTGTTCAGTAATTCTGTATACTTATTAAATTTATCATTGGAAAAAATCGGCTTTATCGAAAAATTCTTTAAGAAAACTTCATACAATAGATCTTCACTAGCTAGTAACTTCTATGAAAAAAAATCAATTTTGAAGGATAAGAAAGAATGATCGTAGAGTACGATAAGAAAATGGAAAGAGAAAATTAAAATTTAACTAAATCAAACATTTTGTCATTCATTTATATATATTTCACTTATAATTAAAATATTATTTGTAATATATTACTTTCTTTCTTTAGTAATTCCAAATATTAAATTTATATTCATCAATAAAAAAAATCGATTGTAAATTCATTAAAAAGTTTTTTGGAAAAAAAAGATGATAAAGATTTCATGCAATCTTCACTGGCGAGTATCTTGTATGAAAAAAATCTATGCACTAATATTTATTTTGGGGAATAAAAAAGAAGATTAGAGTATGATAAGAAAATAGAAAAAGCGAAAAAAAAAGAATGTTGGATAGATATATTGCACTAATTGTCAATCGTTGATGTATTGCTTATCATAAATATGTTTTAGGTATCATGTTAATTATGTTAATTATGTAGTGATTATTTCACTCGATTGACTCAGCTAATATCAATATGAATTTTGCGTATGCAGTATACAATCATAAATTAATAGATTAATATACGATTTAATTTCACGCGATGCAAACTACATGATGATCTCACGCCACGTACAACAAGTAATACATATGTACAAGGATCAAGAATCCTCATTACTGGTGGATTTATTAAAAATTTATATAATATATAGCCATTGCTATATATAAATCAATACATTACGACTTGAATAAAGTAAACTTACATAGCATTTAATGAATTACAAATATTTCATCATATTATATCAAGTAAAATTGCAATCTATATACTTATTTTATTAAAATTAAAAAAAAAATTTTTCTTTTGTTCAAAATATATCCATATATTATTGGTAAGTAATAAATAAATTTATTATTATATAAAAATCTAAAAATTTATTATTATATAAAAATATTATTATATAAAAATTATTATATAAAAATAAATAAATTTAATCATATTGTAAATAAATAAAAATAAATTTATTATTATACAGAAATCATCATAGATATTTTATTAGCAATATTATATTATATTATATTAGTGAGAGAAATTTCACATTTAATTAAACAATAAGATAACTGAAGAATCTTAATCAGCATATTCGCTACCACACATTGCAATTAGTTAGTTATGATTTCCTCTCTCCTTCCTCACCTTCTTTTTCCCGCCTCTCTATTCTACATTAAACATGATATTGTATTTGCAACGATCAACACTAAACGATATAAAGACTTTTATCAAAAAGAAATATTACATTTGACTCACAATCAGTAATACATTATTTATAAAGAAATAGACTAGGAAAAATTCTATTAAGCTAAAAAATGATAACTCTAAATTAATAACAATTCGTGTTTAAAGAAAATCCTAATTTAAGATTTAAGATTTCTTATTTTTTATCTTTATGTACTGGGAAAGAAGCAATGTCATCGTCGGACGGTTACACTCATACCTACCTCTAATACTTCATTTACTCTTACTGTAAGACAACTATGCCTCTCATTCTAACATTGTCGATCACGATTTTACCGCAATCGGCCTCTCTTACGAAGGAGGCACGCGACCTTCAACGTACGATGTTGATCAAAGTACCGCGAGACAGACGTTTCCGCAAACGAGTTTCCGCGTAGCGAAGTTTTCAGTCACTCATACTTCAAACATTCCAGCCCTGATACGTGTCCAGTCGGGTTAATCCACTAGCAACTCAATTATTGTTATTTATCTCGATGAGAGAGGCCACACCTAATGGCCGACCTTATTCCCGGTGCGCGGCGACCGGCAGTTCGTACATTTGCATGTAATTTACTTAAATCAACGACGGAGATCGGCGCGTTTCACCGACATAAACCACGGCCAAATCGTTTCCCCGACTTCTACGAGGTGTAGTCCAGCATGTACCGATTGCGGTCCGCTCCGTCTGGTGACGGGATCGCTCGCAGTATACTCTCGTTTTCGAACAATTATGCACAAGGGCTTTCGCTGCACGATTTTACGTGACGTGCTGACTTACGACGATATCAATTTAAAACTATATTCGAGCACAACAGTAATTTAACTTGAAAACATTAATCTAAAACTGAGCAAAATAATTAATTCTAAACAATTAATCCTGGAATTGATTGTCCCAATTTTAAAATTGATTTTCTCCACTTCTTAAAATAGCAGATAGGATTGCTGTTATAGTGAACCCTGCCTTTCTTCAATTACACTACAAAATGCCGCTATATGATGAAATATGTGACTGTAACTAACGCAAACTACGTTGAGCAAATCCAACGATTACATAACAGTGGAGCAGTAATTGCATCTGATTGATGTATACCAATAGATCTCTAAACGATCAGATTCAATTGCTATGATTTCGATTCTATATGATACTGTCTCAAGATCAGGCATTGCAGACCGTAAAGTTTTATGCCATCCACTATTCCGTTCTTATTATGCGTTTTAATTATTTCACAAATTCTAGATATTCTCAATATTTTTGATTATATTGACATTTCTTATTATATTGATTTAAACTTTATTTTATTGATCTTGAAGTTTATGTCTTAAATTTTACTGTTTTAAGTCTAGTTTTAGATTTAAGTTTATGAATGGCATCACTACTGATATTTCTTTGTAATATAGCTTGAAATTGACTATTTTTTTATAATCTCTTTATTACCATTGCAGCTTTATAAAAATTATTATCATTAATATTATTTCGTCATTATACATTTTCCAATTTTTTATGATAGAATCGTTTCGATACACACTTTTAATTTGGATAAAATGGAGTTAATACAAATTGATAGCAATCTCGAAATAATGTAAACATTTTTATATCGCGGCTTTAGCTAGAAATTAATATAAATCGTATCTAGATTCACAAGATACCGATACTACAAACCATGGACTTCTATAACAAACTCAGACGGATCAACTAATTTTACGACGAAGAATCGATAGTTTTATTATCGCATGAAAGTGGCACAAGCTGTCACTTCTAGCATTGACCTTACGAATCGCCGAACACGTTTAAAGATGACTTTATAAAAAGAATACTACACGTGCACATCCATTCATCACAAATTATTCCTTTTTCTCCATGACTATGTCTATTTTCGAATGACTATATTCTATTTTATTTCACTTAAATTTTAGATTCAAATAATTTCTGAGAGATAATGACGAGTAGTACAAATCAAATATTTCTATAATAATATTTGTTTTAATATTTGTTTTAATCAAGTATGAAAGAATTAATAATTTTCTATTTACATATCTACACATAATTTTATCTAAAAATCGAATGCTTTATTTTGTCATTATATATAAAATTAAATTATTTAATACAAAATTAAACTGCAAAATTTTCGCGCTTGTAATATTAAATCATTCCAGATGTACGTTAGCGTGCATAGAGAAGGAGGAAGCGATTTAAACACGAAGCGAACGAAGTCATGACTATTGGAATGAATACTGTGGTATCACGTAATCGTGCGGAAAGAGAACGCGATTTGGGAACGGTCGATTGGTCGGAGATTGATTTTCGCGCGACTCTGTCACAGGGAAATTAGCCAAACCGCTACAAACCGGTTCAATACCATGCTTCGACCGCGCCTGTGCCTGGTCAATGATTGCTTATACATTTATTCCAATCCAAATAGCGTCTAGTATTCCAGTCTCGGTGGCGTTGAAAATAACAATTTACCGATAATTCAACGTTCATCAATAATAGACGCCACAACTATGACGCTAAAGGATGTATGCGATTCGTATATCAATCAAATCGCAATCAAACGATATTTTTTAAAAACAAATCTTCGTAGAAATTGATGATTTTTAAAAAAACTTTTTAATATCATATATGAAAAAAAATTTTTAATAGTTTTGTAATAGTTTTAATGTGCTAGTTTTTTGATAATAAAAATTTATAAATAATTGCAAACAGTATTACTTTTTGTAGCACCTCAGCAATTAAAGATTTTTGAAGTTTCGAAACTTAATGAGGCTTCAGATCCCAAATTGCTAAAAGGCTATAAAAATAATATAATAGTTTTTCAAGTATTTATGAATTCTTTAAAATTATATCTGTTATCTCTCAGAATTACCACTTTTACATCCATTATTTCGCTTGAATCTTATATGTTTTAATTATTCTTTAGCTTTTTCTAATTTTTAGAATTAGAAGAAGAATAAGTTAAACCGAGATTAAAAATTTACATTGATGGAAATGAGCATAAAAGTTTTTTTCATTAATTATCGTTAAAAGATCTTTAAAAATTACCAATTACCAATTTCTACGTTAATTTATTTTAAAGAAATATACTTCTCGGTTCTTAATTGCTGAAAGATTGCAAAAAGTAATGTAGCAAGTATTTATAATTTTTTAAAATTATAAAACTGGCATTATTATATTAAAAATTCTTCTCAAATGACTTACTTATCGGCTTCTCAGAATGTCACCGTTTTCGCACGAAAGAAAGACATTGTTCATGCGACTTAATACCGCGGTCGCGTCACTCTCTTGCGCGCAGCCACTGATAGGTTACAGCTGATTGCAGTAATCTAAGCGTCGATGTTCCGCCAGAAAAACCCTAGCAGCGCGCGTGAGGCATTACTAACTAACGGTACGCGTAAGTACGGGCTTTAATATGCGAGAGAAATTATAATCACTCCGAAGCTCTCAGCGAGACCGACGTGCCTCGCGTGTGTTCGCAAAAATCATTTTTTCGCAACACCATGCTCTTCGTCAATTTTTATCGTAAGCGCAATAATCAACGTATGTATTACGTCGAACATTTTCCTAGTGAATAACGTATTGCGATGCCACGTGCGCAATTCTATGTACGTGATGATCAATATACGCATCATGCGTTAGATATTCTCACCTCTTAAGTTTCACGCGTACTAAAATTGATGTGTTTACGCAGCACGATTTACCATTTGTAATTTCTGCACACATTATAATCGATATAGGTATGCATGTACATACGTATTAACTATTCTCTTCGTAAATAACGCAACGCATACACTGTTTAATAAACGACAGGCGAATCGAAAATAATTAGTCACGAGAATAAAGGTTATTACATAAATAAAAAAATTTTAATCGTAATCGTGAGGCTGTAAAAATATCAACCAATCATATTCGAGTGTTCTAAAGTGTAAGTATGTAATCGTAATTTTGATTGTAATTAATTGATATGGCCTTACGGAAACTTTTTTACGGCTTCAAGATATACGTACGCTACGGCATTCGATTTAAAATTCAAGTAGTCGAAGATGTTGCAATCCGAGTCGCGCTTGGTCGAGTGTGAAAAACTAATGGTGCCCTTGATCCATTGAGACTCAGATTGAAAATGCTTTGGTAATTGTCTACCAAATCGGATCAAAATGAACGAGTAATGCGAGCAGTCATACCTTGATATAAAAATCACTTCAATGTGTTCAACAAGAAATAAGTATTGAAATGAATATTTATAGCTAAAATTTCTATTTATAAATAAAATTTTAAAAAATTTCCAGAATTAATTATTAAAGTCATTAAGATATTTATAAATATTCTAAAAAATATCAGTGTAGCTTAACATTATGGGTGTTAAACATATTTCTCATCGTGTTAGCGTTGATGTAAACACCAACATATGTGGATATCATGAGTTTGAAATTATATAATTTCATTGAATTTACATCATGATATTTATATCAACACGATAAAAATTATATTTAATACTCATAAAATTCCACATTCATATTTTTTAGAATGTAGTGCCAAATTATTTTTACAGCTTAATTATATACAACGTATTCATATACTTCTCGCACATATTCACATTTCATTTAAATAAAATAAAATTGAAGAATTTGACGAATCTTAAATGCATATCGTCATCTGTAAGACTGACAGAACAATCCTATAAATTCGACGTATCGCACTTTAAAGACGTTCTTGCGCATGTTCGATGTGTTGTCGGAGAACATAATGCGAACACGATTAACGCGAACGATTCGTTCAACAGATGTTAATAAAGCAGCTACGAGCCATGGTGTGGACGTACGAGGATCTACGGCGAGTAATATCGTAGCGAACAGGCCCTTTCCGCTCTCGCCAGAGCTTGGCGAGTCCCACGGTAATAAGGGATCTGGATTCTGCCACCATGGAGAATATACGACACCTGTTCGATAAGCATACATGACAACACGTGGCTGGTTGTTTGCAATGCGGGTATTGCAAGCGTTACTAAAAGAAAATTAGCAGACATGTGTGTAGATAGTTACAAAAAAATATATTTCGGATTTCTTCCACGACCGCCTTATCGAAGAGAAGTATGATCCTAAGACAGAAAGTTACGAGAAGTTACAAAAAACAATTATCTTATCTTTAAGTTTAAAATTATGCGAATACATTTCTTACTCTATGAGAGTGAGAAAATCTCTAAAATGTATCCTTGGATCATAAAATGATAAATAAATAGTAAGTAGATAAATAAATAGTTAAATAATTAATTTCAAAGATCAAAATGATGTAACTCATATAAAAAAGAATTAAGTATATCTTAATAAGAATAATTTACAATAAATTTGAAGATATAATATAAAGAAAATTGAATTTTTTTTTAATAAAGAGATAAAATTGAGTGGATCCAATAGACTGTCAACTCTGAAGAATTAACAAATTATTTTCTTACGAATACATTGTGACGAACCAGTGACAATTCCGTTGATTCAATACAATGCAATTTGATCTCATTATGTCAAGATGTTATTGCAAATGACAAAATGTCCCCGAGATTATCAGAGACGACTGTTAATAGGCTCTCATGACATAGGACGGACATTGTGTTACCTGGACAAGGAAACAGAGATCCCTACGGTCGTGGATGAGAGAACTATCAATACTGACGTACATATATAATCTCGAAGTGAGCAACGCGAGCGAGAAACGCGCGAGGAGAGTTTAGTTGGAGTTTCCGCGAAACGACTTCGAGAAACGTACGACATGTTACTGCAAACCGAGCTCCCACTGGTAGAGTACAAGTACCAGAAGCGAGTATCACAAGATGTATGAGAAGTCATAGGGTTCTAAGCTACGTGCGGCGGTGTCCATCTAAGATACTGAAGTTTAACAAGGAAGAAATTATTCTCTCTGCTCTCAAGAAAAATACTCGTAAATTAACTCTCCCGTAGCGAAATAAGTTTCAACTAAGTTTCTTTTAAATAAGTTTCTACATTCACGCATTTCTCTAAGCAAATTGATATCTCTGAGTTCTAAAAAGTCAACATTTTAGTAACTTTATGTTATACACTTTATATACAGAAATAACAATTTCGCTAAAGTATCTAAAAATTTAGCTAGACACAAATCTAAACAAATCTATAATTATATAGGATACTGAAGATAACTGCAAGTGTCAAAACATTTTGTAACATTACTCATGCTTGAGAGTCCTACATAATTATTCTGGTGACTCAATAAAATTATTTTCAGATCTGTATTTAGCTAAATTTTTAGATATTTCAGCAAAATCGTTCTTTCAGTGTACTATCTAATGTATTACATGGATCATAAATCTCAAGCGCGCAGATGTTGAATACGCGTTCAATTGAACTTTTAATTATCCTGACATATAAAGTCAGATTGGCATACGTAAAGTGCTACGTCATGTTAAATCCAACGAAAAAAAAGAGACGCGACAATGCGACGACATAATCGGACAGGTGAAATCGTTCCGTCTATTATCACGAAGCCGTATACACGTATACATGATGCACGAGGGAGCGATGTCCTCGATCGATCGCCGATGCATTTTACGACCTTTGTCTGACGCGGCAACCGTCCCGTATTTCTATCCAACACGCAACACCCGGCCCCCCGACAACGTCTGCCGGTCAAGGAAGGTCATGGAGGGAAATTCCGCGGGCTGGTCAACCACTTCGTGTGAGATCGGGGGAAGGTTTAATAAGCACCGTGTCGTGCCTCTTGTCATACTGTCACGTATTTCTCGTGGGATGCACCGAGCCCAGCACAAGGAAGTCTCGTTGCGCGAGAGGAGATAGAGAAGTTAGCTTCTCGGCCCCGCGTACATAATTTCACCAATTTCCCTTCAGCCACTAACAATCCTCGCTCTAGGCGCCTTCATAAACATCGTCGTACAAGAATGTGAGATATATTGTGTGAGAAACATCGCCTGAATACACTCTTGCTCGATACAAACTAATCTCTGGATTTATTTAAAAAGCCAGCTCTTTATGCATGAATGAATTATACGACGTTACGTCATAGTTCATTCCTGTTTACATGTTTATTTCTCTTTATATCAATATATTAATATATATAAATATAGTTTAATATAATTTTTAATAGTAATATAGTATTAACAGTATGAGAAATTCATCTTACAATAACACTAATTTAACCGTGTAATTGAAACTGCTTGGAGAAATAAGAAAAAATAAAATCTTTTTGTTAAAGACGAACCTGAGATTTAAATATGAAAGAAAGAGAGAGAGAGAGAGAGAGAGAGAGAGAGAGAGAGTCGGAAATTCGCGATTTAATGGACCAATTTAATAAGGTGGATTTCGAGCGCCTCGTTGATCGCGCCAGACGAAAGCACTCAGATCTCGCCGAGGTAGATCTGCCTTGCCGAGAGAAAAGAAAAGGGCACGCCGCGTGTATAATTCCAGTGATTTCCTGCTAGCTAACAACCACGAATACGCGCGTGCAAAAACTAGTCTGCCCCTTAGCACAGATATGTTTTTTTACACGCTAATCTACGGAATTCAACAATGTAATCGCCGTGATCTCATCAGCATAAAAAAAATCATCTTAAAATCTTTAAGGACTTTCAACTTCTCTCTATAAAAGCTTGAGAAGCGTTCCGGGAAGTAATTAATGATTATGTATCTTTCGTGGTCACGTTTCGGCAATGGATTAATTATATACTTCGGCAATCATTTTCGTTATTTATTCAACCATCAATCCGTTCCTAATTCAGATGAAATTGCGATGACGATATTACATGGACAGAAACGGCAACGATAGCGCGTAAACACGAACGCACGTTCGCATGTGTGCACTGCATATTCAAGTAATAAGCCTTCATACACATATGTAATTTAATTTTCCGTAATAACACTATATTACACAGTTTAATAAATTCATTTTGTGTATGCGGTATAATATGTTATTTTTACACAAAGAATTAAATCACACACTAGAAAGAGAATCTAGTTGTATTAATTGGAATTCTGATTGAAAGTGGACAAACCAGAAATTTTTGAATTAAATCTATTATAATTCTAGTTAAGATAACAGAATTTTGATTGATATGATCAGAATCTTCTGATTTTTACATTTTTAATTAACCAGATATTTCTCTCAATATACACATGTTAATGCCTTCATCAGAGTCTGTAAACATTGTAATGTACATTGTAATATACATCAAATTTGAAAACATTATCCACATTGAAATTATTTAATTCTATCGACATCCTCTGACTATGAGATATCAGATAAGTAGATAATGTAATACGTTAGAAAAATAGTCAAAGTTAAACAAAAATTTAGTATTAATTACTTATTAAAGTATTTTTTAATTGAATTAAAAAAATTTTTTAATGATTCCATTAAAATCATATCAGAAGAAATTAAGGTATTTATTACATTTGAATTCGTAATGAAACGGTATGTGCATAGCTTTCCACGCGCCTCACGGAAAACGTATTGACTTATAAACTCTCTTTCGACTGAGCAAGGAATTTGAATTTTTCATTGATGCGCACCGTTAATTAGTAGTATAGAAATCGCTATAGCGGTGGACGCGTCGAGTCGAACCAGCCAATAATCACGATGGACAATGAGCTGTAGCGATAATCGTAAAAAATATCACCAGGTGTCGGCCGTGGCCTCGGAGCCGAAGTGATTATGCAGACTGTCTAGATGGGGGCAGATGGGGAGCAAGAGAGGGGGAGGGGAATAATTACCGATTCATTCACCGATCATTAAGGAACGTATTATCGGATTGCGCGCTATGTCCGTTTCTTGACGAATGTTCGCCGAGCTGGGCGTTACCCCGGCAGTGAATTACACTGTATCGACTGGCTAACGACCGTGGCTAAACCACCGCAGAGCCACGACGGGAATAGAGGCGACGGCTAACTATACAGTTAGAATAGCCGCTCGTCACAATGCACACATCGACAGGTTGGACAAGGCGCGCGAGGAGGTGAAGGCGAATTCTACAACTTGCGCGTGCGCGAATCATCGACGCTCCCTTTTGGCGACTATAAATAATATTTATTGGAAGATAATGCGCCACGATCAATTACACGTTGCGCGGGACGTTATATCTTATCGCAAAGCATTTAATACGTCTAACGATCGATTTAACGAGCGAGCTATTTTGTTACACGCAGCCACTGAGATTATAGCGACAGATAGTGTTCGCGTGTTGACTAGTGTACAAAAAGAAAGGCTCTTTATTCACGTATACTAGTTAGTTAGTTATTCAAGTAAGGCATATAAAATATAAATTTATATTACTATCGTATTAAGTATTTTAGTAATGGATATAAAAAAATGGATGTAAAAAAATGTCGAATTTTTCTTTGCAACACGAGTTTTATAGGTAACATAATTATCTAAAGTCGAAAAGTATTGTATTACGTCATTATTAGTCTAAATAATATATTAGAGATTATTTACATAATATTTTCTATAAATTATTTCTATTTGATAACACAGTGCAACAAATGTTGATCAACTTTTTGTTTCTCAACGATTAATTGACGTTCTCTACGGCTTTTTATACTGAAAAAAGATATGTTTTTTAGAAATTTCTTTTAAATTTCTTTTATAATAACATAAATTTATAATATTATTAATACATAGCTATAAGAAGTTTAAATATTTTTAAATATATAAATAAATGTGAAAATAATATAGTAAAATACATGTGAAAATAAGTGTGATAATGTGAATTCTATTGTTTATGTACAATTTTGTAGTGACTTTATATTTTATATTTTTAGTGATTTTATAAGTTATTAGTGACTTTATATTTTTAGTGATTTTATAAGTGACTTACTAAAATAATAAAATTTATTCGTTACATTGAATGTAAAAAAATTACACTGATTTAAAAGGTTTTCGTTTTTCAGGACTTGAATGGTGATTCTTATGTACCTATTTTAATTCGTAAAAGAAAAGATTATAATTTTTTCAAATTTGTAGGTTTTTTCCTTCTAAAAATAAAGTCATTGATCTCTCACAATCTGTAGGTGATGGAATTCTTTTAACCCGGCGTCATTGTGGTGCTAAAATGTTACACGGACGTTGAGGTGGATCATGATAACCCGAATATTTTTTTGATCTATTCTCGCAATGTCAACAATGGTTATAGAAAGTCTTAGCTCCAGCTACAAGGCGGTTAGTTAAAATTTACCAAGTATGTAAGAAAATACAGATTTAAAAATATCTCGGATCATTATGACCCAGTCACAGTGACGCCAAGTTAACCTTATATTCTTTTTTGGCAGTTAAAAATACATTAGAATCATCATTCAGGTATGAATGAGAAATTGAAAAACAGAAACCTTATAATAGTATAATTACTTATATATTTATAAAATATTTATAATAGAATATAATAGAATTTCAAACATGATCTCTCCTTATAATATACCAATACATACCAATACATTCAAGCGTTTCCTAGGCTCGTAGAACAACTAACAACAAGTAAGATTTCCGCAGAGCTAAGTATCGACTCGTTCGTCATACTAGCGCGGCGTTTTACGAGTGTTATTAGGTTGTCGAGGGAGCCGGGATGCGAGACACGCGATCGCCACGAGAAGGCTGCTCAGATCCGGAACGAGCTCGTTTCTGCGGCTAATTTGAGTAACTAACGGAGTACGGGGAAACAAAGACTCGGAAGACAAGAAGAAGTCTTGATGAGCGGGCGTGGCCGTCGGATCGTTTTATAAGGATCCACTCCGCCCCCTCCTGCTCTGCCGAGAGCGGAAAGAGAGCGTCATGAAAGCCGAGCAAATCGGCTGGCCGGGTCGGCCTGCAAAGTCTGGCAGCCAGAGTCGATACGTCCGTTCCTCGTCATTCCTAACGAAATCACGGCAAAAAGGTTAAACGACGCGGCACTCTTACGGTAAAATTAAATTAATTATAAATCGCGGATCCACCGTGGAATTCTGTCGACCAGTTTTTACGTCTGCCATACCCGGCTTCCTACCGCCGGGTTGGTTTCTGAAACGTTAAAGCATGACTTAGCCCTGCAGGCCGGATCTCGCATTAACGCGAAGTATTCAGCATGTGCCGGTTGGACCCATTTGATCTTTTTATTTATGAACTTATGAATTTTTAAATATGTACTTAAGAAAATGATATATAAATTTAAAACTGATATTGTAATTAATAGCAAAACAAGCTCGTCATTTTAATTTTCTGTTACATTAATATAATCAATAGATTAATTAATGATTAAATGTAAAACTGCTATAAATTTATTCTCATGATTTTAACTATTTAAGTCTAAGCACAAATTTATTTATTATTATTAAATATAATAAATTAAATATAATTAAATCCTATAATGATATTCTCATGACAATATTTCAGAAATTTAAGACGTATCAGTCACATTTAACGCCATCAATACTACGAGAGAATATAAGAATCATTATTACTCGAAATATTATGTCAAGAAGCGATCTGTGAATTTCGGTAATCATTTAGTAACAGTCATTAAGCAAACGGAGAATTGTAGTGACATCGCGCTGACGCACGAAGGACGTTCTGTAATAGCCCGTCATGGAAATCGCGGTCCGAGATGAAGCTCGCATAGTCTTATTATCCCATGAGTACCAAGCTCATTCCTCGGCGGACCGCAGAGAAGACGAAGCGGCAAAGTGGATATCTCTCCTGAACATATTCACGTTGTCAGTACATTAGATACGCAGACATTAGGGTCTCTCGGGTGGACAAGCAGTTAGGCGTAACGTACAGTTATGAAACATGTCACTCGTTACTCGGGGTAACAATGTCTCCCACAAGCAGAATCATGCGGCCAACGAAAAAAAAATGCAACGCGGTAATTTATCCATAAAGAAATTTCCGAGAAAGAGAAAGAAAGTGAAAGAAAGAAAGAGAAGAACGTGAGAAAATCTGCATAATAATTTCATTTCTTTCTAAGCATCTAAACACAAGTCTTATATTAGAAAAGTTTCTTACGTCTCTTTCTTAGAGAGAGAAGATACTCATCTTAATCCTAGAAATATTTAAAAAATATATATATGTACTTATAACTTATCTTAAATAATACTTATAACTTATCTTAAATTTTCCAAAAATGTAATTTATTTAGTCACAATTAACTAGTACTCTCCTAAATAATCTATAAATTCAAATAAGATAAAAAGTTTTTTTTTGTCAAAAAAGAAAAAAAGTTGTACACTATATCTTTCAAAAAAAAAAAAACCGCACTTATATTATAAAATCGTGCTTGAAAGAACTTGCATACTTTCCTTTTTTCTTAATCACTATATTAAGTTTCTTACACGAAAAAAAAATAGATTTGCTGATTCAGCAAAGCAATAGCTTGCTACGCGAATTCAACATTTGTAATTAAGAAAATTTAGTGATTTAACAAGAAATTATGTCTGTAAGCAGTCACATTAATATTCTCATATAACAAACTTATCTTTGATAATATTATCATTGTTATTGCAAGAAATTAATTCAGTTGAAATAACTAATTTAATATGTTTGCAATACATATTTTAATCTATATAACATGCTGAACGCGAATCTCAAGTTGCAAAATTATAGACACAGTGTGACTTGCGTAACGTATTTTCGGCTGTAAGACGCAGAACGTAGGACGCGAAAACTTCAGTGCGTCCTGTGTTTATGTCCAGAGCCTATAATTAGATTAGGTTCTAACCTTGCAACTGCATTCTGCGTACTATGAAGATTCAGCTTAATACGTTAGATAACATTTTAAGTAAAAATTGTATATATGTTTATTGTATTATTAAATAATTTAAGAATTCTATTTTTTTTTAAATATTGAAATAAAAACCATGTATTTATTAGAATTTGTTAATTGTAATTTGTCTTAATTAACTTGAATTGTCAGTGCAATTAATTTTTTGCTACAATGAAGATGCTAATAAGTTTCTTCATTCATAGCAGCATAAGTATGCGCTATCTTAGTTAGAAAGTTGTTACAAATATTGACCTTTATATTGTAATAAATTCATTTTTTCAGAAAGTTATATCTTTGCTGTATTAACAAATTTACTATGCCATTAGAATGTGATTAGTTACAATCTTTAATTTAATTCAGCTACACAACTTTGTTATTTTAACATAAAAAACTGGCTGCCCCTATATTACGGCTGTAGATTTGTTAAATCAGTGAAGTTTTTAGCTGTTTTAGCAAATCTTTTTTCTTTGCTACAATGAAGATGCTAATGTAATAAGTTTCTTCATTATAGCAGCATAAATATGCGCTAGCTTAGTTAACATGTTTTGTTATAAATATTGATCTTTATAATAAATTCATTTTTTCAGAAAGTTATATCTTTGTTGTATTAACAAATTTGCTATGCCATTAGAATATGATTAGTTACAATCTTTAATTTAATTCAACTACACAACTTTGTTACTTTAATATAAAAAACTGGCTGTTCCTATGTTATGGCTGTAGATTTGCTAAATCAGTGAAGTTTTTAGTTATTTTATAGTAAATCTTTTTTTTTCGTGAATATAAAAATTATTTCTTAACCAAATCGTGAGAAGTAACGGTAACATTCGCGTACGTTCTCACATTTTTTCCGCCACGTCAGCGAGTCGTAAAGTTTGACGAGTCAAATATTTGTCCAGCGATGATCGAAAAGCGAAACGAGTCGCGTCGTTGCCGCGCGCGACGCGGAAGCAGCCGGGAGCAGAGCACGCGCTACACTTATTGTCGGCGCAGTATAACGTGGCCTCCTATCCCTCCAGCCCGCCTCGGGTAAACACGCGTTAGCAACACGCTACGTCTTCGGGAAGTCGTGCCGCGGGAGTACTCGGGAACGCAATTAGAGAGTCGGTTGTATAGACGGCGTGTGCACGGCCGCCGGTGCTAACTGTCGAGGCAGGTGCGCGTCTACCTGCACGCCTGCCTTCGCAGTGAAATTTCCGCGATGAGATATGACTTGTAAGTCGTAATATTATGAAAAGCATCGTGTATTGTTAGAAAGATAAATTTCAGCTTGACAATTGGTATGAAAGATTAATAGCGGTTGAATTGCGCTTAAGAGACTTATCTCTTTTGTTCGAAATATCCTTACTATTCTTGCTACGTCTTGTGATTATATTTCACTATGTAGATTATTTGCGACAATCTCGACTTGTCTATAAAATAATGGTTTATTCTTTCAGAAAACAATATCGATATCGTGAAAATTTTGTGAATTTTTTGAAATTCATAATATTAAATTATATTCAATTTGAGTTCTTTTTTTAATCATTTCTATAGGTCGCCGCTGCTAGTACTTGATTATTGTTAATGTAATTTAAATGGAGTTTAACAATTTAACTTAACAAAATATATGAAATTTCACTCAAATTTAGTTTATTATTTATTACACGTATATGTTAATATGGATTTCACTTCACTTTGAAACTAACTACAGAAATGGATTAATATAAATTTTGATATATATGGAAGTAAAAATAACAAAATCTTATTTAACACAAGAGATTAGGATTATTATACTACTCTTTTGATATAGAAAAACTATTTGGCTAAAGTATTTAAAAATTTAAATAGATACAAATCTGAAAATAATTTTATTTGCTCATCAAAATAATTATGTACCTACGTAGGACGTCAAATATAATAATATTAGTTTAATAGAAAACGTAGCTATTATTAAGCTATTATTATAAGATTTTTCAATATAATTATAGTTTATATATTTAAATTCAGTAAAAAATTAAAGGCAAAATCAGTTATATTAAAAAATTTTACAACAGTTGCGAAGTTTTCTGCTTTACAACCATTGATGTCATTGAAAAAACATTTTCAATTCAACAACCAATTTGAACCTACATAATATCTTAATGGTTTAACAAAATTATTTTTAGATTTGTATACAGCTAAAATTTAAATACATTAACAAAACCGTTATGTCCATGTAGGAAATATTTTTTTTGCCTGGAATATTTTTAGATTTTAAGTTCCATTAAAGTACAAAAGATTGACATTATTGAGTCTCTCGTTAGGTTTCTTGGGAAATTTCTCAAAAATATTCTGTTCCGCATAACATTTATCATTTAAGACAGCAACATCGTAATGAATATAAACACGGTTTTCGCACAACCCACAATCGTGTGAAACGAACTGCCCGCAAAGTTCGCTGTACGCGTGCACCGGACTCGTTGAATCTGCCCGTCGGCATTACAAGGCGAGCTCGCTTACCGCGTTAAAGCGAAATGATGGATCGCATCGAGGTGAGATTCGCACTCGCAAAGTCCGGCTACCAAGGAATTTGGCGCACGGACCGACAAAAAACCCTGAGATTAAAAGACCGTTGTTATCTTGCATCAGACGGTCCGAAAAATACGCGGCGTGAAATGTTTTTTATTGCCCTGAAACATCGTCTCGTCGAAATAATAAAGAAATCTACCCGATCCTGCAAAATCTCGATCTCGAAATTAATAAAATAAAAGCTGCTCGAAGATGTATTATTGTCGACGTTGATCACAATCTTTCTTTATCTCTCAAGTAAAATATTATTGAGAAAAATGTCTAATTGAAAATAGACGAACCGAAAGATTCTGATTATATCAATCAGAATACCGAATTTAGTAGATTTAATCAGAAAGTTCTGATTCGTCTTTTTTCAACCAGAATTCGAATTAATCCAACTAGACATTTCTCTCAATGATAAATTCGTGATATAAATTTGACGATTTGTTTTTCTGATTATATTTTTGACTTTTTGACGTATAATGGATTGTCTTGAATGTCTGTTTCACACAGACAAATATGTCTTTTTAACATAATCCATTTAAATTTTTTTACTATGAATTATTACTTCTTGAGAATTGATAAGTTTCACTCCTCCTTCTTGACATGTTGTAATTCATTATGCCAGTGACTATCACTGCGGCATAATATGAAACACGTCGCAAACAGTTATTTATAAATTAATAAAATAAATTACATATAATAGAGACTATAAAAAAAGACTCAAATCTATTTATGCATAGATGGGGATACTTTCCCCAAAGTTGAATGCAAGTCATTCTACAATTTACTGCTTGCAATATGTGTGTTATAAACAACAGATTTTATGTTCCTTATATTCGTATACACTCGGTCAGCATATCCATTTTGGTCGCCAGATCTATTAGTCTAGACTATTCTATTTAGAATCACTTTAAGAATTTCCGTACACTGAAATAGATCACAATATATTGAATCCCTAGATCACAATATATTCTATTTCTCAGTATATTCTGGTCTTCATTTTATATATACACATGGCTGTGAAGATAAGATTAACTATTCAGCTTCCTCAGCAACACCCATTATAACGTCTGGTACAATGAGAGAAGAAAATGATTGCAATTACATAATTTAATTTATAATCATTATAATTTATAATTTATAATTTTTTGGAGCAATTATATATTCGTAGTTGTTCTAACCATGCAAATATAATCAATGCTATTGGGTTATTCGGAAAATTCGTTCCAATTTTGAAGGAAGATTGAAACGCAGAAGATTTAAATTTTTAATTTCATTTATTAAATTTAAATCTTTTGCGGCATTTATATTTATTAATAACAATCACATACGCTTGTAAATCTTTAATTTTTTGAACATACTGTTTTGTTATTAATGCCATATAAAGAGTAAACGATTAAAAAATATATATATTTATTATATTATATTATATATTATAATTGTATTACTAAAAAAAATATTAATTTTACTTATTATTCATATATTGACTTATTATTCATGTATTAATATTTGAAATTATCATAATTTATAGTAGAATTTATAGTAGAATTTTTTCAAATTTAAGAGAACTATACATATATATAGTTATTATTATTAACATTATAATAGTCATAACCATAAAAATGGAGCTTCTAATTGTAATTAAATATTTTACCATGCAATTACGATCTCAAATATCGAACACTTTTCTCTCTCAGTGTATATAAATCTCTCTCTCTCTCTC
>NW_012130088.1:1201465-1222523 GCF_000143395.1 Atta cephalotes
CACACACACACACACACACACACACACACACACACACACACACACACACACACACACACACACACACGCACACGCACACGCACACACACACACGCACACACACGCACACACACGCACGCACACACACACACGCACACACACACACACACACGTACAGTTTGCATTATTCATATACGGACACGCTGCGGAAACGTGCGTAAGTACCTGCACTTAATTACTTACTGCCAGAACTGCCAGCTACCGCGGCGTGGCCGAAGTGAGCGATAGTCTCAGCCTGCCAAGTTGACTCTTCGCCTTTCTCACCGGATAAAAGCGAAGGAAACGGCACGACTGAACCGCGATATCTTCGAGTACTTACCCAGAGAAGGGTGAAAGGGACGGTGCAGAAGCGAGACGAAGAAAAAGAAGAACGCAGTTTATTAATACTCGCAAGCCATCCTCTGATTCCCAGAGAGATAAATAATTTCAAATATCTCAAATTACAAATGGTTTTTAGTAATGGCGTCTCATTACATAATGAACAACAGTGTCGTTATATATATATAGAAGTTAAAACAAGGAACTTAACAACTTCTCCTAACAAACTTTATCAGGATAGATGATATATACGAGTAAGGGATATATATGGTTCCGTATAATAATAAATTAATGTAAAATTGTAAAATATTAATATTTGAAAAACTACATTCTTTGCGTACTCGAAATAATTCGCATATGTTGTTGATTTACTTGATGAAGGTCTTGCTTGTTATTGATTTGCTTGATGAAGGCGCGACGATCTTCGAACGGCGCTGCTGCCGGAGGCTCGTACAAATTATGGCGTTGACAGATTCACAACCGATTTCTAAAACCGATAGGCGATACATTTACAAGCCACTTACCGGGCCATGTATCGACACACGTACGCACACACGCCGTTCTGCAAATAACCCCGTATTTAAGCTTTCATTACTCGCGCGACTAGTCGTCGCGTCGCTCGCAGCCTGCGAGCCGTCACCGTATGAATAACAGCTTTCTACTGATCGGAGGAGATTCGCCCACATTGGTCTTTGAATCAATTATGTACGATTTATATTTATACGCACCGTGTGGCATGGCATAGGACTGAGAACGGAGAAGGGCGAGAGAGGGTGATGGAGGAAGAGAAGGAGAAAGAGGAGAAGAAAGGGAGATGCGAAAACGAAGAAAAGAGATGGAGAACGCTTACACGATACACACGGACATACGATCTCGACCGAAATAAATCAAGGCTGCGCCCAGATTTCAAAGCGCAAGATTACAAAAATTAATCGACCTGACGTTCGGCGCGATAAAAAGCGTGGCTCTCAGTCCTTCCTCTTTTTTTTTCCATCCCCTGCACATACAGGCAGAATAAACGCGGCTCGCCACGTCGTGGATTTACCGTGCGCGGGTTTATATCAATTACACCGATCGTGCTCATAAAATTTCCCGCGGGACAAGCCCGGGGACGTCGTTAATTACAGTGCTGCGCTCTTAAACCACCAAATAAACCCGGTATGTAGATCGAAATCACTGCATAACTCGATAACGCCGCGCGATTAAATGGCGCGCTGCCCCGAAATTCGCACGTGCACGGCAACGCGATTTCAGATATCCCGAAAACGCGAGGCACTCGACGAAAGCGTTCATGCAATTAGTGCAACATGTTAATTAATTGAAGCCTTGCAAAGGATGGTGTAAATTACTGATAATAATTCGGTATTCTATCCGCGAAATAATATAACAGGACTGTTACATCGATTGTGGAATTTAACATGTACTAACTTTAATTTGTCTACAATTTCAAATAATATATATGTATAAATAAGTTAACTATTGATTAATTTTAGATGTATCATATATAAATCATAAAAGATATAAATTATATATAAAATCTTTCTTTTCAATAAAAAAATAATAATAATTAAAATACTTAATTTCACAGATACATTTATAATGATAAAATAAAATTTGACATTAAAATTCTGTATAAAGTTAGGTATATAAATATTTATACGTCATAATTATCAAAAGTAGATAATTTACATTTACTTTTAAAATTATTCAGACAAACTAATTAATAAACTAAATCAATTATTTTTATAACTAAGAAAAAGTGTGCAAATAAAATTTTAAAAAATTGATTATTTTAATTCTTCTCATGTATTTAAATTCTCATTATTTCCCCCTCCCCTTTATCTTTTTTTTAAATAAAATAATTTTTCCACATAATAAATAAATGCAGAATGATACATGAAATGCTTAGAAAAAGAAACACGACAGTATGCATATTTAATAATATAGACGAAAATGCTGAACAGCATAATCTCCTGCCCTGTTTATTACATTACGTCGCTCGATCATAATGATTACCAATAATCCCTCGCATTTAGGTGTAATAACAGCGTGACGTAGCCTTGATCCGTCATTCCATTATACGATGGACGTTCACTAGTAAACATCAAACAAATAACGAAAATCGCCACTATATTCCGAATTTTAACTCGACACGTTAATGTATATACTCATCCGAGATAAGAGAAAGAGAAAAAATAAAAAAAGATGAAAACAATATAATAAGAAACGTTTGTTTTTTTTAAGGATTTTGTGAGAAAATAAACAATAAATTTCTCATCTCTCGTTCCCCTTTCTACTTTCGAATACATATTGCATAAAAAACGTGCTGCGTTTCAAAATAAAAAATGACAAAATTTAAATTCATAAAGATAAGATAAAATCTTTGCTCCGAGTTGCACGATTTTTCCCTGGGTAACACATACCGGACATGAATTCGTACCGGACAAACAACGAAATTCGCCACTGGTTGGACGATCAAATACAAGTTTTAAACCAGCCTGCAACATGCGCTTTAATTTATGACTACCCGAGGAAAGCAAGAAGGATTAAGACAATGTTGCATCGAAGTTATTGGACTCTTCGCCACATAAACTATGTATTTTGTTGGAGACAAAAATAATGAGTTCAATGAAGAAAGTAAGATAAATACGAGCATGCCCAAAACGTTTTCAAAATAATTTCATAATTAATTTTGTTAATTTCCAGCGAACTTTCTCAAAGAATGTTATATATAAAAATGTAATGAGAATGACAAGATTTTAGCGAATTAAAGAAAAAAATTCAGAAATATACATAGATGAATCTTATCTCTTGGATTGACATTAAAAACAATAATTTTATTTGGAACGTCTCTCTCCCTCTAATAAATTTAATTAAAAATCAGAAAAATTAATATGCAACTTTAATACTTTTTTTTACATCAAAAATGAAGTATTTTGTAGTAAATACATCAGAACATAAATTGCATTTTCTTCACCTCACTCGTACGAGCTCAAGATTTTTATGAAGTGGGACACCGTCGGGCAAAAATGATTTCGACAAGATGCTCGTCCCTGAAGCATGACGAAGGTTGCGCACGAGAGGAATTTCGCAGTTGTTCGGTGAAGGGCGAGCTTCGTATCGGCCGGGTTAAGTCCTCCTCAACGAAGAAAAATACCAGTCGTGAGATTTACGTGCAACTCGGAATACCCGGCAGCCGCAGTTGCCGCCTCCTATCCGGCTGTACGATAAATATCGCCTTGCATACGAATCGGCCTCGTATGAATTTGCACGATCGTTAGCCGCTCTTCGACACGCTTAATTAGCCTATCACGAGCGAGTTTCGCGGGCCAGAATGCATGCTCGCCGATCAAATAATTGCTGTTAAGGTTCAGACAAAATTATGAGAGGCGAATATCTGGATCAAACCTGTGCCGAACATTTAAGCGTTTATAGTTTTACGAGCAACTTGAAACAAGAATGTTTCGAACGGCGTCGAATATTTTTTATATACATCTCCTTGACCTACGCCGCATCAACGTAAATGTAAGTATCTAAGCGTCTCAGGACGCTTAAAAAATTATGAGATACCTTATATCAAGTACAAAATAACTATTTATATAAAAACTAATTTACTATTATATTAGGAAATATATTTTTGTTAAAAGCATTGTAGCTGAAAAGGAATTATCTTAAATATCGCCGAAATTATTAAAAGTTTTATTAAGATTTTTAATCTCTTGAACGTAAGTTTATTATAAGTTATAACGTATTCCAGGCGATCGAAGATTAAGCTTGGAAGAATTTATTACTTTTACACACGATGGATACGATAGGAATACGGAACAAGGCCAGATAAATCGACAAATGTATGCCCCAATAAATTCGTGAGAATATTACAATAGCGCCGTTTGAGTTTTCTTATTAGTGCAGTGTTTTTTTAAATAATGTAAAATATAGTAAACAAGAAAAAGATCTATCATTTTTTCAGTTAGTTGACTTGAGACACTGATGAAAGTATCATTCTCTCTATCTTAATAGATTTATTGTTAAAAATATTGAAACATCTTGGCATATAAAGCTTCAATTAAATTTACAAATATAATATTTTATTATTGGATATTAAATTTTAAGTAATAGTCATCAATCGTATTTTGTTTAATCAATTAACTAATTGTATAAAGAATTATAATATTTTCATAACTCATAAAACTGCGATTCTAATGTTAAAAAATTAAGTCGAACAAATATCTGTTGAACTGCGATTCTAATGTTAAAAAATTAAGTCGAACAAATATCTGTTGAACGAAATTTTGTATTTTTTGAAGTGATTCAAGTCGTGCACAAGGACGTATTTTCATTAAAGAAGTGAATGAGATGGGCGTTGTGCTCGATTGAAAGATACGAGTGGAAATAAATGCGAAATGTACTTTGTACACGCAGATCTCTTATCGTTAATGTGAAAAGATCACTGATTAGTGAATTTCAAACTCTATACACAGATCCTCACTGAAATCGTCCATTTCTTTAACTCCATTAGCATTTAAAAAAAATATTACAAAAAATAGAAAACAATTATAACAAAATGCAATATAAAAAAATAGCAGAACAAATTTTTTTCAAGGTCCATAAAAATATTTCATAAAAGATCGATTTTTTCTAAATAAAACAAGAAGTAAATTTAAAAGGAATAAAAATTGTAAGAATAAATTTGAATAAAGAAGTTATAAATCAATTCTTCCTCATATCCTTGACTTTGCCACCTTGCAATTTGGCTGAATTTATCTTAATCATCGCGTGGTAGAAGAGTTTGAATTTTGTAATGTAGCGGAACCTGATAGATTTTCGAAGTGACAAATATGCGAAAATTAAGATCAATGTCGAAATTAGTGTACACTTCTTTACTTAAAAGTTGCACTCATATGAAGACAGATAATATCGCATCGTCGCATGATAATAGGTGCAATTTTCTTACCCTTCCTCAAAAGCCAATTTATTATGCGATACAACGGCATCTGAGTCAGGCTGCTGTAAGCTGACTGCAAAATTTATAATATCATATATTTATTAATATCAATAACATACAAATAAAATATTACTTATAGAGACTTCTTTAATGACTAAGAATTATCTATTGAATAACTTGGAGACGTTGATAGACAATTGCGCGGTAATTATCTCAATATATAGATTAAATACTACAAATAAATTATAAGAAAATATTTTCCCTGTCATTGTTGATTTAACAGATAAAATAATGTATTTTTTTTTAAAGTAAGTTCATCTCATCTTTACATATACAAAATACATATACAAAGTAAAATTCGTAGCGTAATAAGCATAAATAATAATGTGAATAATATAATTTTATAGGAATCTTTGAAGCTCGAACTATTCAATTACATAGCTAATATCTTCTGGCCGATTAAAGATTAAGAGTTTATAGAATTATTAATTTTATTAGAATAACCAATATAATTATATTATGTTTAATTATGTAAATACCTAATCACAATTAGTTATAAAAAGTGTTAACTTTTGCTAAACAATAAAATCTCGAATAAAGAAAATTACTACTAACGGCAACCTAGCTCAAATCCTCAACCGCAAGCAGAGGAAATTTCTCTCTCATAAGGACATTCATAGTCCTGACGGCATTCTAAGAGCACATTCTGACAGTGCTAACACTTGACTGTTCAAATAGAAGCTGACACGTTTACAACGATGTTTAGATACCGGTTTTAAAGGTATTTTAAGCTGGCAAATATTTCAAGGTCGTAGTCTTGAATGGATCATCATCACGGTCATCTATAAAACCCGGAAAGTCATCGACGCGCGCATTCATCGTCATCATCGTCGTTGGATATGGGTCAATTCCGCGCGAAAATTAATACGAGAAACTCGTTAGCTTCACGCAAAGACGTGACTCTCTCGACGATGGTTTTTATTTGTGTGTCGCACCAAAAGACTGTCCCAGCCGAGTCTTATATCCATGCAAATTGATTGTTATTGGCCGTTATGCAGCGGCCGACCGACAGACCGCGCTCTTGCCGGATCGAAATTGCAGCTGACTTTTACTCCGGGTGTGATGCGATTGCCCATTAATCCGTGAGTGCAGTGCTACAATGTGTCCAGATCAAGATTGTATTTTTCTTAAAATAGATGTTATGTGCACACATGATTCTGAACTATCCCTTCAGATATTTTTATTTCGACGCTATTATATCCAGTATTTAAAAGAACGAACAAGTCATTATTACCTCGTCAAAAGAAGATATATTCCTTTCCTCAAAGTTTACTTACAAGGAAAAAATGATTTTGCTGAAGTAGAAGAAAGTCAGATACTTCTCGGATTATTCAAAAGTTTTTTGAAAAAAATTTGTAATAAAAAATAACATTTACACAGAAAAACTGATTTTGCTAAAGTATTATTTAAAAATTTAGCTAGATAGATCTAAAAATAATTTTATTTAAAATTTAAAATAATAGAACGCTCAAGCATAATATACAATGTTACAAAATGTTTCAATAACTATAAGTCCGAACAACCACTTTTAATGTCCTACATCATTATTTTGATGGTCTAACCATCTACTAAAAATTATTTTTAGATTTCTATAGCTAAATTATTAAATACTTCAGTAAAACCGTTTTTTTCCGTGTAAATATTATCTTTTTCATTGCACTTTTTTTTCAAGCCACAGTTTAAATATTTTAATAATAAAAAGTCAAGTTGTGTCTTATATTTGGTAATAAACAATTCAGTAAGATCGCATATCTGAAATGTATATATCGTGTCGCATTAAAGCGATCACAGCACAATTTTTCGCGGCGAGCTAAAAGCCCTGGAGGGCAGTAAGGAATCGTTGCGATTATTTTAGCGTATCCGATTAATTATGACTGCAATGTCGCGCTAAACCGTAACGCCGCTGCATCGTGTCACGTGCCGCGCAACGGTATTATGCGTTTCATGCACGATTACGCGCCATACGATATTGTATTGTATTATACGCGTACGGTTCGTTGTGCATGGGTGCGGCTGCGCTAATCTCAGAATTAAAGCCCGGATTCGCAGTGGCTATCAATCTTTAATAAAATTAACATAACATTATGTACTATTAATTGTGCAAATATAGTATTAATCCTTGGAATATATAATGATTTTCCGATTCTTTACTATATACGCTGAGTTGTTTGTGCTTCGAATTAATTTTCATCAATTTTACAAGCATAATATAAGAATTATTAAATGAATTTATTATACATACTTTAACTCTAATTTGTGACATTTTTCTATCAACCCAATGTCAACAAATTTGATATTCGATAGATCTTTGGAAAATTTTCTGTAAAATATGATTACACCTTACAGGGAACTCAAATAAAAAAGGAAAAAAGTAAATAATGTAAAAAAATATTATGTATTAAAATATTATAACATAAAAATTGTAAAAAAAAACTGAATACAGAAAGGTGACATGGATATATCACTATGCAAAGATTTAACATCTTTAGAAAGTATTTATAAAGTCGTGTATTTATTTAATGAAAGAATAAAAATCATTACTTAGCCAAATAATCCAGGTATTTAAAAGAAAAGGAAATGCACAAAACACGAATGATTCAATTGTGTGTACTAGGGGTTAATTGTGACGACTCATAAATATATATGAGTAAATACATATGAGTAAAAAAATTTTCAAATAATTTTAACATGCAATAAATTTGTTTGACTTCTTAATTATACTCGTTAAAATGTTTTCTTTTTAAAGCAATAAAAAGATAAAAGTATGACAATGCAATTGCAAATACAGTAATAAAAACTTACTAAATAAAATCAACAAGTATAATTATTTACGATTGAAACGTACCTTCTCGTTTCCACGCGATACAAAATCATCCGTTACCAAGGAGACTGCAAGGAAAATCATCTTGCGGCAGACTCTTTCAACACGGCAAGAAATGCGATATTAATCGACTGATCGTGTTCGAGTCGAGACGATCATTATGGAAACTAAGCGGTGCAACTTTTTCCGCGAAACAATCATCGATTGCCATGATTCAGGACGGATCAAGAGAAGGATGAAGAAAAACCGATTGGCCATCCTCGACGATCAATCAATCGGAAGAAGAAACCGCATCGAGCGGAAAGCACGCGTAGACATGGTAGATGCACCCGCGATGCAATAAAGTTAGCGGCGTGTGCGACGTTCAGCATGGATGAGCATAAACAGTACAAAATTGTTTGAGGGAACAACGCGTGACAAAAACCATTTTACTAATTTGCGTGGAAATTATTATATCCAAGGCTGTCCCAAATTATTGTTAGACTAATTGACGCATCTTGCGGAATGAAGAAATGTCACTCAAATATTTTTCAGCAACAATCAATTTGTCAAAATTGGATTATCATGATTTATATATTTAGACTCTTAGACGGAAAATTATTATCTAAAATAGCCGATAAATTCAATATTAAAAAAAAAAATGTTTAGAAAACGTAGGTATTTTGTGCATAAAAATAAAATATTCTGTGATCTATATTATTTAAAAATAATTAAATTAGATGTAGATTGTTTCTTATTTATTTTATTGTATAACTTATCAATTTAAAATAATTTTACAAAAGATAAATTTTAATCTTCTATTTATTTCTTAATTTTTATTTCCCAAATGTCTTACATTATACTTATACATCACAAAATATATTCCATTTCAAATTAACATTCTTTATCGTGTTATTAATTTTCTCTATATGGGAATATGTTTATCATATAAAATTTCGATTTATCAAGAAATAATTCAAGATCGTGTATTTAACATCTCTATGCATTAAAATGTAATTAAATTATCTTGAAATCATGTTAATAAATCTTTCGCAAAGCAAATGCTTTAACATTATTGTGAAGGAAGACACAAGGAAACATACGCAGAATTACTGTTTTAATCATTTCAATTATTTAATCAAAAGACTAAATTATGTGCGACTGATGTTAATTCGTCTTTTATAAAGTTGCCGCTTCGATGCCACTAAGAAGAGCTTCAAATTGTATTCCGCAAAAAGGACAATATTCAGTTTTCATGTAGTAGGTACATTTTTTTCAAACAAGTAAACGCATTTCTCTCTCTTTTTTTCTCTTTTTCTTCAAACAATTTCATATTTATGAGTTACGATCAATTCGCGATACAGACGACGTATAGTGCCAATTGGCATAATTATCTAATCTTCTTTGTCTATTAATAATGTATGCCATTTTTCATTTTAAAAGCAAATTATTTTCTTGCCGTTTTTAACTCCTAAATGGCTTGTACATTAATTGAAACATATATATATAATATATATATATATATATATATATATATATATACATATATATATATATATATATATATATATATATATATACATGCAAACTGTATCGTAAATCACTATCTCTCATTTTAGAAAATGATAACATCCATTCTATTTCATTCATTAATAGAATTCTATATAGAACACGTTAAATGAATAACAGTGACTAAGAAGATAAGAGAGTGTAAAAATAAACTGCTTTTCATATGATAAATCCCCTTTCGTGTAATTACTGCAAAAATAAGTAAACCTTGGTTAAACGTGTTTGTAACGCGTATACTCACAGATTGACCAGTATGTCACTTTACAGAACGGCCAACAATTCAAGCACAGCGTCTATATGCACGAACACGAGTCGATCTAGGCACGCTCTCGCGTATATAATTCAATTGACAGCCCAGAGCGCGTCTAGTTTACAGTGTATATGACTCAGGACTCAGACAACCAGGCCACAGGGCTTATTTCGAAACCCTCGTACATACATACATACGTACGTTTGTTTAAGTTCACATTCCCGACAGAGACCAATAAATTAATCTCCCATGCTAATACCTGCGGCGAGAGCCTGAGCACGGCAGTCGTTCCGCCAACTCGCTCTTTCGAACCTCGCATTAATTTTCGAATGCTTCCGGATCTCGTGACTGGCGTACGCATCAACGATACCTCTATCGGATGTCTTGGATTAGTTACGCAAACTTAAAATTAACTGTCGTTTATACGCAAAAAGAATAATTTAGATGTTGAAGTATCCGCAAATTTAGTTAGATACAGAGCTGAAAATAATTTTGTTAAATTATCAAAATAATTGTGTAGAAAACTCAAGTATGATGAACAATGCTGCAAAAAATTTTGACAGTCTAAAAACTAGCTTGAGCATCTTACATATTATTTTAGTATTTTCAAATTCGTACTTAACTACATTTTTAGATATTTCAGCAAAACTTCTTCCGTGCAGATATCGAAGCAGAGAAATTTATAATCATATACATTGGAAACAATTCACAGTTTTCGATTATTAAGCAAAATTAAAAATCTTAAGAGATAGTAAAATCGTCACTTCATTTCAATTAAATTTTAATGTAATAAATTTTTATAACGTATGTAGAAAAAACAATTTTATATTAAAGTATCTGATTTAGCTATACTGACATTTAGCTATACTGAAATACTCTAAAAGGAAATTTCGTTAAACTATTAAAATAAACTATGTAGGACGCTCAAACTGATTACTAGAACATTAAAATTTATTACAACATTGCCAATCATTGAGGTACGTAATTATTTTAAAGATCGAACAAAATTATTGAGTTAAGTATATAATTATTTTTAGGTCCAACAAATTTTTTTCAGATCTGTATCTACAAACTTTGTAAAAATCATTCTTTCCATGCATTCTGTTTTTCATACAGTAACTAAGATTTTTAACTGATATATACACGCACATACACATTATATTTTTTTGTATGCATATTCATGTTAGTTCAAATATTTAAAGAACGAACAAAGAATTAATCCGAAACGTTATATACCCGTTAGAAATATGGTTTCCAAGTTTAAGCGATAGTAGTCGCTTTAATATTAATTATTCTCGAGAATATAGTTCTGCAAGTTAATGCGGGCGGTATCTTTTACAACCTTTTGCAGCCTGAACGCGTATCCTTACTGCGCTCGTATTCACAGTCTGTTTTCTAGAACGACGAGAAAATATATAGCGATAATTTATTCAGATACGTAAAGTAGTTCGATAGCCATTATAAATTAAAGACCATCTGTACGCAATATGTTCTGGTTATTAATCGATATAGCCCTCATCCTGAAAGCAGAATTCTCCTGCATTTATGCGCGAGTATAAATACGCGGCAACATAATGCAGAAACAGATAATCTATATATTGTGTGTCATAAATGATTTATATTGTTTACTATTAATCTGTCTAATATATTTTTGTTTACAATTTTATATTTTTGTTTACAATTATCGAAAATCGCAACAAAAAACTTTCAATTTGAGAAGTAAATAAATCAAAAGATCTTTTCATTTCTAACGGATTCAATAGATTTTACGATCATGAATATAAGTATCGAAACGAGCATCCGAAATATTTACTATTTCATGAAAAAACTTATTCGCGAATTGCATAACACTAAAGAAGGAATCAGATACGGAAATACGTTAATTCAGGAAGCTTACTAAAAATAGTCATTTCTGAGATTTTGAATTTAATCGTTTAATCGAATTCTTAGCCAAATTACTACAGAAAAGAATTCTTTTACAGTTTATCAGAAAAAGTAGCTTTCTTACATAATTATGAATTAGTCCATGGTCATAAACCAATTAATTGTGCATGCACGAAAGTTTGATTACCGTTTAAAAATGCGGCTTGTCAGACATGATATTAATGTCGCGAATCGCCGAACAGACGTTATAAAACACGCGATAGTGAGGTAATCGAAACGAAAATATCGCATGCGTTTGAAACAGCGAAATGTACAAAGTCGCAAAAAGAAATCCCAGTGAATATACAGTGTACGCTTGAGTATGCGAAACGTATATGCGTAAATGGGCGTGCAACAATTGCGTGCATCTCCGCAATGCGGCTGTAATCGATTACGACGCGGTGGCCTCTACGATGCGGAATTTAAACGGTTTCGCTGACGCGGTCAAAGTGAATGTCAATGAGACCGTTTAACGTATAGTTCCACGAGATAAGGATAGCTTATTATTAACAAGTTAAAAACTGAGTCACGTATCCATCGCAATGTACTCAACAATGTCGGTTATATTTGAATATGCATGTGCATGTATCAACTGTGCATGTATAACGATCGTCTAGACGCCTGCATATCTATCGCAGACTAATGAAATACGTTTTTTTCCGAAATATTTTCTAGAGGCACACGTGCTTATTGAATTATTAATTTATTAAATTATTAAAATATATAAAAAGCATATGCACGAACGTAGACATATATTTCTGGTCACTTAATATACCAATTTTATCTTGTTATAAATATTTTTTATCATAAATATATTACAATTTTTTAAATAAATAAAATTATCTAAAAATCTATTAAAAATCAATTAAAAATACCGAAATAAACTGTTTTATGATTTTTATCATAAAACTTCTTTCTTTTTCTGTATTTTGTTATTTATTCAATTCCGTATATTGATTTCTGTGATCTTTTTACAACGTAAAAGATGAGATGCATCTACGATGCTGCAAATTAAATTTTCATATCCTATTAAACGAAGTTAATTAACAAAGTTTATCTCTCGATGCAGTAAGTTCTTAAACAATTGCGCTAAACAAAGTTAATCATAATAAAGCTTATCGATCTAATTGATTTACTGTTCTATCGAAACTAACAGTGGCAATATAACGCAATAATTATAACTTTTTAAAATCTTAAAACTTATACGAAAGATTCTCTTTAAAGTCCGCTTTTATCAACGTGGAACTTCATTTCTTTCTCATTCTTAGAACTAGAAAGAAATGGAGAGCAAGTTGAATCGAGATTAAAGTTAATCTATATTGGTAGAAACAAGCATAAATAAATTCGCTGATAAATTAATGTTATTAATATGCCAATTACTTATTCATTGTATAACTTGATAATTACATCACTATAAAATATATTTTTATAACTTTATAAAATACATATTTTAAAATAATGTATATGTATATATAAGTGTGATAAAAAAAAAATCTCTTTTTCTAAATTTTTCATCTTTGAAATAATGCTGCGTTTATCTTTACGAACGTCATAGTGCGTCATCATTAAACAGAGTAGTAAGCTTTAACAGTAATATGTACATCATCGCGTATCAAAATATTACATCCTCGTTACATTCTCTCCATAGAAGAGTTGAGGTTATGAGGGCTTTTACGACAAGCAATGAATGTCTCAGCGGTGGAGCCGATCCGGAGAGCTCGTCTATATATTATTGGGAATTTATTAGATTTAATTAACTTTTCACCTGTACGCTATATTACTTACGAGCAAACGGCAGCAACTCTTATCCGCGTTCGTCTTCTCGTCGCATTTTTATTTACGGGCACACAAAAACGTCTCTTTGTCTCTTTTTCTCTGCTTAGCCGCTAAGAAAGAGTTGTTATATCGCGAATCGAGAACTGTCGATGTTCGACCACAATAGTCGGAAACTACTCCCTCGCAACTGTCGCGCTCGCAATCCCGTGGGCCATTGTCGTGTAACTACAATTCGAACCAGCACCATCGTGAGAAAAAGTCTCAAAGCGCATTATGGCTGCCTTTCTGATCGTGCAGCCACACCAACTGGCAGTACTGGCTTGAGAAGAGAATGCTTTTTGAATAATTTAAATGTGAGATAAAAATTTGAAAAAAATAGATGATGAAGCAGAATATGTTTCAACCTCTGTAACACATTTTCTTTTTTTAAAAAGGTTGATAAGATCATACTCCTTTTGAATAATGAAAATATTCAGTTTCTATGTAACTCCTTCAGATTCTGCATATAATACATTGTAATGTATGTACATAAAATTTGAAGACATTATCTATTGAAATTATTTAATTTCATCGACATCATTTGAGATCTTATGTACATAATAATGCACGTGTTAGAAAAATAATTCAAATTTTGAAAAAATTAATCATTTAGTATGAATTACTTATCAAAGTGCACATAAATTGAATTAGAAAAAAATTTTTTTAACATTGTTCAACAATAAAATCAGAAGGAGAGAAATACTAAATATTTGACTAATATCATTTATACGAATACAAATCTGAATGTAATATTAAAATGATAAGATGTAATATTATTAAAAGGAAAGTACTTGATATTTGTGACTGTAATTGCACAAAATAATTGTGATTAGGAAATTCATTTTTATAAATTATTGTTAAATTATGATAAGTTTGTAACATGACGATTGCAACTTCTAAATAATTACACTCGTATATAAAAATTATGTGAGATATGTAGATGTTTGATGGATTCTGTTGAACTGATTTGATTGATAGTAATATAATTGCATATAACCATTCGCGCAATACATCGCGGCGCATAAAAAGCAGAAATAAATAAAGAACGAGATAAAAATCCAGGACAGCAAAGCAAGGAATGACGAACAGGACGACGAACAAAGTTCGAGGTAAGGTAAGGTCGAGGCGATTCGAGACGAGGTGAATCCAGACTCACCTGCAATTATCCGGTCTAATGAGCAAACAGTTCTCTCTTTCTCTCTTTCTCTCTCTCTCCCCCCCTCCTTCCTTCCCCCCCTTCCCCCTCTCTCTTTCCCTCTCTCTCCTCGTGCTACATCCTACTTTCCTCTCTCCTTGCTCTCGCGATCTTTTCCTTTTCTTCTGTGTTCTGATGCTGAACTGTCCATCACTTGGATACTTGACGCCGCCACTACGATAACCTTCCATGGTCGTACACTTCTCTCTCCCAATCCTCCCTTCCAGCTTCAACCTTCACCTCTGATGCCTCCACCTTCTTCTTCCTCCTCTCCTCTATAACTTTTTCTCCTCCTTCAACTGACTGAACGTCGGTTAATGAAGATTATTAAATTAGTACCTCTCACGAGCAACTTTTTCCGAACGTATAGCAAAGAGATCGGCGGAAACTTCGAACTGTGAATCTTACAGAGCAACCGACTGGTTAACATTTCGAGCGGCATCACCTCTTGCGCTTATCTCGCGAATCTTTATAAGGTGGCGAAATCTGAAAAAATAAAGCCTAATCGCGGAAAGTATTAAAAAAAAACAAAATATCCGAATGATTGAATTTGTTTTCAGATATTTAAAAATTATATTAGTATACATATGGAAAAAACATATTTGATCGAATTAATTGGAATTGTAGTGGAAAATGAATAATCCAGAATTCTAGTTAAGTTTATTAGATTTCTGGTCAAATCTACTAGAATTCTAGTTGAAATAATCAATTTCAAAATCTAGCAGAATTCTAATTAAAATAATCAATTCCCAATCTACCAAAATTCTGTTTGAAATAATCAGAATCTAGTAAATTTAATCAAAAATCTAGAAAACTTAACTAGAATTCTGGATCATTCATTTTCCATCACAATTCCAATTAATTCAACCAAATATTTTTTTCCGTGCAAAAAAATAAATGACGTTTAAATAAGATTAAGGAGTGCGTTCCAATTGGCGCTCACAACTTTCGCAAGCATCATTTGTCCTTGTTTAATATTTGATAAATCACAAAAATTAAATGATTCCAAAAGTAGTACTTCCCTCTCCTAGTTCAGCAGGAAGCATTGCGAGTGGAATGCAACTTTAAAAAGTGTTATGATTTGTTTGCTGTTAATTGCTTATGACAATTATAAAAAATCTATTTTTGAAACTTACAACTTACAACAAATTTAATTGTTAAAAGTATTTTCTGGACGCTCATTTTTCAAAGAATAGATTTCTATACAACATTCATAACTTTTATACCCATCACATTAAATCACTTAAATTGAATATTTTATTATTTTCAACTTCCAAATGTCCAAATATAAGTCAATCCATTTCTATGACAATTTCAAATAAATAACATTCATATTAATATATGCACTTAGTTAATAATAAATCAAATTTAATACAGTTTCTTAAATTAAATTATTCAACTCCATTATTTTAATTAAATTAACGACATATTGAGTAAGAGTATAGCTAAAAAGCAACTTAAAAAAATGATTAAAAATAACTCAAATTGATAATATAACATATATTCAACTAACAATACAATATTAAACAGTACAATATTAAACAGTACAATAAATGTAACTGGACTGAGAAAATATTCTTTTACTCCCTTCATTAGCCATTATAGAATGTCTCCATGTCTCCGAGGACTACGGAAGTTATCGCAGGAATGTTAAAATCCCAACAAACGCAATAGCAAACATGACATATGTACATTCGTACAAATTGTAACTACAGCTGCACTTAATTATTCGCATTACGAACGCGTTGGAAAATCGTAGAGATAGGATGATATGCATATTCGTGCTCGTTACTGGCGATAGAGGAAAGATGATGGCTCATGGCGAATCTCAGCTCGTTAGTCGCGTCAAAAGGGCGGGGCATAAATGGCGACACGTGGACAGCGTCTCGTAGTCGGTGCATTGACCTTGATTTTTCGATTTTAGAAATAGAAATGATGCGGCATAATCAGTTATCGCGAGACGACAAGCTTGTGACTCAACCGACGATGCAAATGGAAAAAGACATTAAGTACGTGAAAGCGATGCGCGGGATAGCGAGGAACATGAAAAATAGACGTGGACAAATAATCGGGAGTAGAAAGGTGTTCGTGTAACTGCGGGCGAAAGAGGAACGGAGAAATCTCCCGTTTACAAAAAGTAGAATAATGCTCCCATTCGGAAGAGGAGAGAAAAGAAAAGAGTGTCACCCGTTGGACGTGGACAAATAGCGAGATTAAATCCCGGAGCGTCGAACCGATGCGAACGAAATGTTTCTCTTTGAGAAAAACACGCGTCGGACATGAGATGACTACGTATTACGAGATCTACAGTTTTTAACGATGTAAAGTTTAATGTTTATACATGACAATACTTTCATTACACAATGGACCAATTGACATACCGATTGTAATTATGCAATATCTTTTATGATGAAACAAAAACTGTTTGCGAAAGTTGATTTCACAATTTCACAATTTCTATATAACAAATTCTAATTTTTAAAAATATTTTTCCTACTGATGTGCACAAAAAAATGGTATTGCTGAAGTATCGAAAAATTTAACAGATCTGAGAATAATTTTGTTGGATTATCTAAATAATTATGAAGGATGCTCAAACATGATGGGTAAACAATTTTTGTTGCAAAAAATTTTGACATTCTAGCAATTATCTTGAGCGTTTTACATAATTATTTTTATAATTCAATAAAATTATTTTTAGGCTTGTATCAAACTAAATTTTTAGATTATTTCAATAAAATTGATTTTTTAACGTTAGAAATTTAATTCTTAAAGTTCAGCATAAAGAATTAAATTTCTACGTTAAAAAGCAATTTTACTGAAGTAATATTAAGTTGGAACAAATATTTTTTCATAGCAGTATAAATTTCAAAATTCAAACAGTTGTAACTTCATTAAAAATAAACGAAATCTGAATTTAAAAAAGAGATTTTAAAAGTTAAAATCTCTATTTTCGAAAGCTCATTATGTCTTTTGAATTTCTGTGAGTTTGGTAATTTTCAGTTTGATAATTTGTAGAAAAGAAAATTACGAGCTAGACAAAATGAGAAATTTTCTTCTCGCTTTGTGGGTCTGTCATGTGTCTGAAAAAAATTTTCAAAAATGTTCGACTTTCCATCGTAAAAGCTTAAAGATTTCTGTACAAAAATTTTTTTAATTGTTCCTAAAATTTTATATTATTGAGTCATTGCGAATTAAATAAAAGAATCATTTTGATTTCTCATTATTCATAACTCCGTTCAAAAATCATTGTACCATTCAAAAAAGATTCTTAAAATTGAATTTTGCTGAATCAAATAGTATAATTACCAAATTAAAAATAAACATGTAGACATGGTACAAATAAAGTAGAGTGACAGACTTTTATTCCGATTCAATACATGCAATAATAATTGTAATGTAAATAATCAGCTAAAAAAACGAGGATTTACGTCTTCACGAAGAAAAATATTCAACTGGGAACCCCAGATATCTCCAAGAAACGTCCTTCGAAGTGGAATAGCTTGAAAGAAAGGAAGACGGCGATCAAGGCATCGTTGCAGCAGGATGCACTCACCCTACCTTGGTTACCCGCCACGCCCGCCATTCACCTTCAACTTGGTTCCTCTCTCTCTCTTTCTCTCTCTATCTTCTTTCCCTTCCTTCTCTTAGACCTTTCTTTCGCAGAATAAACGCATATCGCTATTATTGCGTTCTGCAGATTATATGTAGATTAACATTTCTATACAAAATATTGCCCAATTTAAATTATATTCATTTATTACATATATTCTTTTGTTCATATATTATATATATTATTAAAAAATAAATGAATAACAAAATATAATAATTAACAAAATGAATAATTAAAAAGTAAATAAAAATAACTAATAAATAAATTTTAATAGTAATTTCTTTCAAAAATTTTTCTTTATCTTTAATCCTTTCATTATCATTTCATTAATATTCCAATAATTAAAAACGCATAAATTATGAGAAACAATATATTGTTTATTTAATTATGCATTCATTTTCACATTCATTTTCAAATAATTCTTCATCGCGAAAACGCGATATTAAAAATATCAAATAAAAATCAACATAAACACTGGTAACACATCAAATGATTTCAGTGTATCAGAACTTGCTAACGAAAATATCTGTTCCCCACGAGAGATTCAGGGCGGCGCCCATGCCTACATGTGCTCGAGACCTTGGATGGAAACGACTCGATGTAATCGTTACCACGGACTCGCCGAAGAACAAAGAGAGCTCGTCTACTGATACACCTAACTTACACACACCGCACCTCGATCGTCTGGTTGCTACCGTCCGATACTACTACCGTGTCCGATGCCCCCGCGCGACGCATGGAGTGGAGAACCGCCGTGGGTCCGCTTAATGGCGCCGGCTTGTGTTTATTCCGACAGTCCGTAACTTCGCGATTCGTAATTGCTGTAATTATGCGACCGCGCGTAATCGTCGATTCGATGGTAATAGGAGAGAAGGAAGAAGCAGAGGAGAGGTAAAGAGAGGAATAGAACGGAACCGAGGTAAGGAAGAAACGACACGTTTTCCGCGTACTCCTCCAAGACATCGGACATCGGTTGTCCTTCCTTCTTCAATTCTCGTTCGATGTTCTCCCGCGTGCTTCATTTCGCGGGATCTTTCTCTCCGTGAGAAAGAGCGCAAACCCGGCGATTATCGTAATTATTCGACCGCCCTTGCAACCGCACGATGATCGAGATTGAATCCAAACGGGTTGCGCGTGTTATAAACCGCGTGTATAGCGAACAGGGTGGAGCTTCCGGATATGTGTGTTACGCTGCAAAAATGACGGAAAGATCGTGTGTTCCAGCGTTGTATATTAAAAAAGACGTAACGATTCGCGGCTGTCTTATTATGTCTATTTTCGTTTCGCGCGGCCTCAAATTATTATAATTATTATAATTCTAAAGGAATATTTAAATTATCGTAATATATCTCAATATCTTAATCGCTATCATACGCTTTATTTCTTTTTAAAAACCTACTTGACAATTTTTATGACAATTTATTTTAAAAAATCAATATTTTTATAAGATTCAAAAAATTCCTGACATTTCCTTTTTGAAATAAATTTTGTATAATGTATAATTTTCCATTAAAATCATCCAAGCATTTGAAAAACTAATACTAATAAAATCTCTAAAGAGATGCTGAAGAAAAAAGACTATTCATCAATTCATAAAGTTTGAAATAGTATCTTAATGATTTTTAAAAAGAAAGGCAAAGAAATATATTTCTCATGATTATTAAAATCATTGTAATTATACACAATTCAGAAAATCGATGATTCAGAAGTTTATTCGTATTGGATAAATCCTGTTTCGGCCACGAACATACAGACCAATAGGAAACCGCAATCATATATAACCACAATCTACATTGCGTCTGATATTTCGACTCGGTTATTCTCTGCGTGTGAAATACGTGGAGTTTACTCCAAACAAAGTTTCGACTCTGTATTCGTGGGCGACACGAAACGATCCCAGAGGAAACCGGGGAAATACAAGAGTTCGCACAGGGCAAACTGCTGAATGCAGAATAATTTTAAAAAAATTCCATAATATAAATTTCCCTTCAATCTTTATGTCTCTCAATATATGTACATTCTTTCTATAAAAATATAATTCTATCATGAGTTTCATAAGTAAAAACTAATTATATTTGCAACATGATCCGTGCATTATGGACATTGTTATTGAATAGATATCTCATAATTATCCTTGCGATAAGACAATTATGAAGTCCCACGATTACGAGAAGACTTGAATCGGCTTTTAAGTTCATCGAAACTAGTAACAATTACAGCTGCAGACACCGTCTGTTAAAACGAGGTGAAGGCTATCGCACGCAGGTACGTGTAGTGCATCTACCAGATTGTATCATGCATGCGTATAAGCAAAGAAATAGAGTCACCATTTATTTTTTTTTTTAAATCGACGCTTAACAGAACTGAACAAATAAATAATGAATAAATTGTACACTGAGAGAAATGATTTTGTTATAGAAACAAATCAAGGAAAAACAATGTAATATTTGTTAAAAAATCAATCGATTTGTTACGATTGCAAATTAATTCGTCAATGTAACAAATAATCCACAGCACATAAGAGACTCATA